>NW_027516757.1:0-53697 GCF_048772815.1 Callospermophilus lateralis
ATAGATGAATTTGGAGCTCTAAATCAAACATGGTTCGTAGTAGCTCTTTGAAACTTGACAAAATAAAGGAGTTCTCAGTTTTGTCTCTATGGTTTGTTTCCTCTTCAAGTAGCCCTAGGCACAGACTGAGGAAAAGCAATTTCATTGAGAGGGGTTGCCAAGCTTCTAAAAATTAACGAGTTTCCGAAATACCAGCAAATATTTTTTCACCCAATCTTGATGATACTTGGTGGTAATGATCAGTACACAAATCCCACTTGGATCACGAAATTTTGTTCTTCTAGGTTGAGCGTTCGTCTAAGTAGCAGTTTTTATATTGAGGTTTCCCTCTGCTCTCTCCTATATATAGATGAATTTGGAACTCTAAATCCAACAAGGTTTGTAGTAGCTCTTTGAAACTTGACAAAATAAAGGAGTTCTCCGTTTTTTCTCTATGGTTTGTCTCCTCATCAAGTAGCCCTAGGCACAGACTGTGGAAAAGCACTTTCATTGAGATTGGTTGCCAAGCTTCTAAGAAATAATGAGTTTCCGAAATATGAGCAAACACTTTTTCACCCAATCATGATGATACTTGGTGGTAATGATCAGTACACAAATCCAACTTGGCTCACCAAATTTTGTTCTTCTAGGTTGAAGCGTTCGTCTACAGTAGCAGTTTTTATATTTAGGTTTTCCTCTGCTCACTCCTATGTAGATAGATTAATTTGGACCTCTAAATCAAACATGGTTCGTAGAAGGTCTTTGAAACTTGACAAAATAAAGAAGTTCTCAGTTTTGTCTCTATGGTTTGTTTCCTCTTCAAGTAGCCCTAGGCACATACTGTAGAAAAGCACTTTCATTGAGAGGGGTTGCCAAGCTTCTAAAAATTAACGAGTTTCCGAAATACCAGCAAATATTTTTCCACCCAATCTTGATGATTCTTGGTGGTAATGATCAGTACACAAATCCCACTTGGCTCACCAAATTTTGTTCTTCTAGGATGAAGCGTTCGTGTACAGTAGCAGTTTTTATATTTAGGTTTCCCTCTGTTCTCTCCTATATAGATAGATGAATTTGGAACTCCAAATCCAACATGGTTTGTAGTAGCTCTTGGAAACTTGACAATAAAAAGGAGTTCTCAGTTTTGTCTCTATAGTTTGTTTCCTTTTCAAGTAGCCCTAGGCACAGACTGTGGAAAAGCACTTTCATTGAGAGGGGTTGCCATGCTTCTAAGAATTAACGAGTTTCCGAAATACTAGCAAATATTTTTTCACCCAATCTTGATGATACTTGGTGGTAATGATCAGTATACAAATCCACTTGGCTCACCAAATTTTCTTCTTCTAGGTTGAAGCGTTCGTCTACAGTAGCAGTTTTTATATTTAGGTTTCCCTCTATCGTTCCTATATAGATAGATGAATTTGGAACTCTAAATACAACATGGTTTGTAGTAGCTCTTTGAAACTTGACAAAGTAAAGGAGTTCTCAGTTTTCTCTGTATGGTTTGTTTCCTCTTCAAGTAGCCCTAGGCACATACTGTAGAAAAGCACTTTCATTGAGAGGGGTTGCCAAGCTTCTAAAAATTAACGAGTTTCCGAAATACCAGCAAATATTTTTCCACCCAATCTTGAAGATTCTTGGTGGTAATGATCAGTACACAAATCCCACTTGGCTCACCAAATTTTGTTCTTCTACTTTGAAGCGTTCCTCTACAGTAGCAGTTTTTATATTTTGGTTTCCCTCTGTTCTCTCGTATATAGATAGATGAATTTGGAACTCTAAATCCAACATGGTTCGTAGTAGCTCTTTGAATCTTGACAAAATAAAGGAGTTCTCAGTTTTGACTCTATGGTTTGTTTCCTCTTCAAGTAGCCCGAGGCACAGACTGTGTAAAAGCACTTTCATTGAGAGGGGTTGCCAACCTTCGAAGAATTAACGAGTTTCCGAAATACCAGCAAATATTTTTTCACCCCAATCTTGATGATACTTGGTGGTAATGATCAGTACACAAATCCCACTTGGCTCACAAATTTTGTTCTTCTAGGTTGAAGCGTTCGTCTTCAGTAGCAGTTTTTATATTGAGGTTTCCCTCTGCTCTCTCCTATATAGATAGATGAATTTGGAACTCTAAATCCAACATGGTTTGTAGTAGCTCTTTGAAACTTGACAAAATAAAGGAGTTCTCCGTTTTTTCTCTATGGTTTGTCTCCTCATCAAGTAGCCCTAGGCACAGTCTGTGGAAAAGCACTTTCATTGAGAGGGGTTGCCAAGCTTCTAAGAATTAACGAGTTTCCGAAATATGAGCAAACACTTTTTCACCCAATCTTGATGATACTTGGTGGTAATGATCAGTACACAAATCCCACTTGGCTCACCAAATTTTGTTCTTCTAGGTTGAAGCGCTCGTCTACAGTAGCAGTTTTTATGTTTAGGTTTCCCTCTGCTCACTTCCTATATAGATAGATGAATTTGGACCTCTAAATCCAACATGGTTCGTAGAAGGTCTTTGAAACTTGACAAAAAAAAGAAGTTCTCAGTTTTGTCTCTATGGTTTGATTCCTCTTCAAGTAGCCCGAGGCACAGACTGTGGAAAAGCAATTTCATTGAGAGGGGTTGCCAAGCTTCTAAGAATTAACGATTTTCTGAAATACAAGCAATTATATATTCACCCAATCTTGATGATACTTGGTGGTAATGATCAGTACACAAATCCCACTTGGCTCACGAAATTTTGTTCTTCCAGTTTGAAGCGTTCGTCTACAGTAGCAGTTTTTATATTTAGGTTTCCCTCTGTTCTCTCCTATATAGATAGATGAATTTGGAACTCTAAATCAAACATGGTTTGTAGTAGCTCTTAGAAACTTGACAAAATAAAAAAGTTCTCAGTTTTGTCTCTATGGTTTGTTTCCTCTTCAAGTACCCCTAAGCACAGACTGTGGAAAAGCACTTTCATTGAGAGGGGTTGAAAAGCTTCTAAGAATTAAAGATTTTCCCAAATACCAGCAAATATTTCTTCACCCAATCTTGATGATACTTGCTGGTAATGATCAGTCCACAAATCCCACTTGGCTCACGAAATTTTGTTCTTCTAGGTTGATGCGTTCGTCTACAGTAGCAGTTTTTACATTTAGGTTTCTCTCTGTACTCTCCTATATAGATAGATGAATTTGGAACTCTAAATCCAACATGGTTCCTAGTAGCTCTTGGAAACTTGACAATATAAAGGATTCTCAGTTTTTTCTCTATGGTTTGTTTCCTTTTCAAGTAGCCCTAGGCACAGACTGTGGAAAAGCACTTTCATTGTGAGGGGTTGCCAAGCTTCTAAGAATTAACGAGTTTCCGAAATACGAGCAAACACTTTTTCACCCAATCTTGATGATACTTGGTGGTAATGATCAGTACACAAATCCCACTTGGCTCACCAAATTTTGTTCTTCTAGGTTTAACCGTGCGTCTACAGTTTCAGTTTTTATATTTAGGTTTCCTTCTGTTCTCTCCTATATAGATAGATGTATTTGGAACTCTAAATTCAATATGGATTGTAGTAATTCTTTGAAACTTGACAAAATAAAGAGTTCTCAGTTTTGTCTCTATGGTTTGTTTCCTCTTCAAGTAGTTCTAGGCACAGACTGTGGAAAAGGAATTTCAATGAGAGGGGTTGCCAAGCTTCTAAGAATTAACGAGGTTCCGAAATACCAGCAAATATTTTTTCGCCCAATCTTGATGATATTTGGTGGTAATGATCAGTACACAAATCCCACTTGGCTCACGAAATTTTGTTCTTCTAGGTTGAAGCGTTCGTGTACAGTAGCAGTTTTTATATGTAGGTTTCCTTCTGTTGTCTCCTATATAGATAGATGAATTTGGAACTCTAAATCCAACATGCTTCGTACTAGCTCTCTGAAACTTGAAAAAATGAAGGAGTTCTCAGTTTTGTCTCTATGGTTTGTTTCCTCTTCAAGTAGCCCTAGGCACACACTGTGGAAAAGCACTTTCATTGAAAGGGATTGCAAAGTTTCCAAGAAATTGCGAGTTTCTGAAATACCAGCAAATATTTTTCACCCAATCTTGATGATACGTGGTGGTAATGATTGGTACACAAATCCCACTTGGCTCACCAAATTTTGTTCTTCTAGGTTGAATCGTTCATTTACAGTAGCAGTTTTTATTTTTAAGTTTCCCTCTGTTTATTCCTATATAGATAGATGAATTTGGAACTCTAAATCAAACATGGTTTGTAGTAGCTCTTTGAGACTTGACAAAATAAAGGAGTTCTCAGTTTTGTCTCTATGTTTTGTTTCCTCTTCACGTAGCCCTAGGCACAGACTGTGGAAAAGCAATTTCATTGAGAGGGGTTGCCAAGCTTCTAAGAATTAACGAGTTTCAGAAATACAAGCAAATATTTTTTCACCCAAACTTGATGATACTTGGTGGTAATGATCAGTACACTAATCCCACTTGGCTCACCATATTTTGTTCTTCTAGGTTTAAGCGTTCGTCTACTGTAGCAGTTTTTATATTCAGGTTTCACTCTGTTCTCTCCTATACAGATAGATGAATTTGGAAGTCTAAATCCAACATGGTTTGTAGTAGTTCTTTGAAACTTGACAAAATAAAGGAGTACTCAGTTTTGTCTCTATGGTTTGTTTCCTCTTCAAGTAGCCCTAGGCACAGACTGTGGAAAAGTAATTTCATTGAGAGGGGTTGCCAAGCTTCTAAGAATTAACGAGTTTCCAAAATACCAGCAAATATTTTTTCACCCAATCTTGATGGTACTTGGAAGTAATGATCAAAACACAAATCCCACTTGGCTCACCAAATTTTGTTCTACAAGGTTGAAGCGTTAGTGTACAGTATCAGTTTTTATATTTAGGTTTCACTCTGTTCTCTCCTATATAGATAGATGAATTTAGAACTCTAAATTCAACATGGTTTGTAGTAGCTCTTTGAAACTTGACAAAATAAAGTAGTTCTCAGTTCTGGCTCTATGGTTTGATTTCTCTTCAAGTAGCCCTAAGCAGATACTGTGGAAAAGCACTTTCATTGAAAGGGGTTGCCAAGCTTCCAAGAAATTACGAGTTTCCGAAATACCGGCAAGTATTTTTTCACCCAATCTTAATGATACGTGGTGGTAATGACAAGTACACACATCCCACTTGGCTCACCAAATTTTGTTCATCTAGGTTGAAGCGTTCGTTTACAGTAGCAGTTTTTATTTTTAAGT
This sequence comes from Callospermophilus lateralis, assembly GCF_048772815.1. Lineage (NCBI taxonomy): Eukaryota > Metazoa > Chordata > Mammalia > Rodentia > Sciuridae > Callospermophilus > Callospermophilus lateralis. The sequence continues at coordinate 5,204 of NW_027516757.1, forward strand.
TTTCTCTGTTCTCTCCTATATAGATAGATGAATTTGTAACTATAATCAAACATGGTTTGTAGTAGCTCTTTGAGACTTGACAAATAAAGGAGTTCTCAGTTTTGTCTCTATGTTTTGTGTGCTCTTAAAGTAGCCCTAGGCACAGACTGTGGAAAACAACTTTTATTGAGAGGGGTTGCCAAGTTCTAAGAATTAACGAGTTTCTGAAATACAAGCAAATATTTTTTCACCCAATCTTGATGATACTTGGTGGTAATGATCAGTACACAAATCCCACTTGGCTCACCAAATTTTGTTCTACTAGGTTGCAGCGTTCTTCTACACTAGCGGTTTTTATATTTAGGTTTCACTCTGTTCTCTCCTATATAGATAGATGAATTTGGAACTCTAAATCCAACATGATTTGTAGTAGCTCTATGAAACATGACAAAATAAAGGAGTTCTCAGTTTTGTTTCTATGGTTTGTTTCCTCTTCAAGTAGCCCTAGGCAAGACTGTGGAAAGCACTTTCATTTGAGAGTGGTTGCCAAGCTTCTAAGAATAAACGAGTTTCCGAAATACCAGCAAATATTTTTTTCACCCAATCTTGATGATACTTGGTGGTAATGATCAGTACACAAATCCCACTTACCTCAAAAAATTTTGACCTTCAAGTTTTAAGCGTTCGTCTACTGTAGCAGTTTTTATATTTAGGTTTCACTCTGTTCTCTCCTATATAGATAGATGATTTGGTGAAATCTAAATCCAACATGGTTTGTAGTAGCTCTTTGAAACTTGACAAAATAAAGGAGTTCTCAGTTTTGTCTCTATGGTTTGTTTCCTCTTCAAGTAGCCCGTGGCACAGACTGTGGAAAAGTACTTTCATTGAGAGGGGTTTCCAAGCTTCTAAGAATTAACGAGTTTCCAAAACCAGCAAATATTTTTTCACGAAATCTTGATGATACTTGGTGGTAATGATCAGTACACAAATCCCAGTTGGCTCACCAAATTTTATTCTACCATGTTGAAGCGTTAGTCTACAGTATCAGTTTTTATATTTATTTTTCACTCTGTTCTCTCCCATAGAGTTAGATGAATTTGGAACCCTAAATCCAACATGTTTGTAGTAGCTCTATGAAACTTGACAAAATAAAGTAGTTCTCAGTTTTGTCTCTATGGTTTGTTTCCTCTTCAAGTAGCCCTAAGCAGAGACTGTGGAAAAGCACTTTCATTGAAAGGGGTTGCCAATCTTCCAAGAAATTACGAGTTTCCGAAATACCGGCAAATATTTTTTCACCCAATCTTGATGATACGTGGTGGCAATGACAAGTACACAAATCCCACTTGGCTCACCAAATTTTGTTCTTCTAAGTTGGAGCGTTCCTTTACAGTAGTAGTTTTTATTTTTAAGTTTCCCTCTGTTCTCTCCTATATATATAGATGAATTTGGAACTCTAAATCCAACATGGTTTGTAGTAGCTCTTTGAAAATTGACAAAATAAAGGAGTTCTCTGTTTTTTCTCTATTTTTTGTGTCCTCTTCAAGTAGCCCTAGGCACAGACTGTGGAAAACCACTTTTATTGAGTGGGGTTGCCAAGCTGTAAGAATTTACGAGTTTCCGAAATACAAGCAAATATTTTTTCATCCAATCTGATGATACTTGGTGGTAATGATCAGTACACAAATCCCACTTGGCTCACCAAATTTTGTTCTACTAGGTTGCAGCGTTCGTCTACAGTAGCGGTTTTTATATTTAGGTTTCCCTCTGTTCTCTCCTATATAGATAGATGAATTTGGAACTCTAAAACCAACATGGTTTGTAGTAGCTCTTTGAAACTTGAAAAAATAAAGGAGTTCTCAGTTTTGTCTCTATGGTTTGTTTCCTCTTCAAGTAGCCCTAAGCAGAGACTGTGGAAAAGCACTTTCATTGAAAGGGGTTGCCAAGGTTCCATGAAATTACGAGTTTCCGAAATACCGGCAAATATTTTTTCACCCAATCTTGATGATACGTGGTGGTAATGACAAGTACACACATCCCACTTGGATCACGAAATTTTGTTCATCTAGGTTGAAGCGTTCGTTTACAGTAGCAGTTTTTATTTTTAAGTTTCCTTGTTCTCTCCTATATAGTTAGATGAATTTGGAACTCTAAATCAAACATGGTTTGTAGTAGCTCTTTCAGACTCGACAAAATAAAGGAGTTCTCACTTTTGTCTCTATTGTTTGTTTCGTCTTCGATTAGCCCTAGGCACAGACTGTGGAAAAGCACTTTCATTGATAGGGGATGCAAACCTTCTAAGAAATAACGAGTTTCCGAAATACCAGCAAATATTTTTTCACCCAATCATGATGATACTTGTTGGTAATGATCAGTACACAAATCCCACTTGGCTCACCAAATTTTGTTCTTCTAGGTTGAAGCGTTCATGTACAGTAGCAGTTTTTATATTTAGGTTTCCCTCTGTTCTCTCCTATATAGATAGATGAATTTGGAACTCTAAATCCAATATGGATTGTAGTAATTCTTTGAAACCTGACAAAATAAAGGAGTTCTCAGTTTTGTCTCTATGGTTTGTTTCCTCTTCAAGTAGTCCTAGGCACAGACTGTGGAAAAGGAATTTCATTGAGAGGGGTTGCCAAGCTTCTAAGAATTAACGAGTTTCCGAAATACCAGCAAATATTTTTTCACCCAATCTTGATGATACTTGCTGGTAATGATCAGTACACAAATCCCACTTGGCTCACCATATTTTGTTCTTCTAGGTTGAAGCGTTCGTCTACAGTAGCAGTTCTTATATTTAGGTTTTCCTCTGTTCTCTCCTATATAAATAGATGAAATTGAAAGTCCAAATCCAACATGGTTTGTGGTAGCTCTTTGAAACCTGAGAAAATAAAGGACTTGTCAGTTTTGTCTCTATGGTTTGTTTCCTCTTCAAGTAGCCCTAGGCACACACTGTGGAAAAGCACTTTCATTGAAAGGGATTGCAAAGTTTCCAAGAAATTGCGAGTTTCTGAAATACCAGCAAATATTTTTTCACCCAATCTTGATGATACGTGGTGGTAATGATTGGTACACAAATCCCACTTGGCTCACCAAATTTTGTTCTTCTAGGTTGAATCGTTCATTTACAGTAGCAGTTTTTATTTTTAAGTTTCCCTCTGTTTATTCCTATATAGATAGATGAATTTGGAACTCTAAATCAAACATGGTTTGTAGTAGCTCTTTGAGACTTGACAAAATAAAGGAGTTCTCAGTTTTGTCTCTATGTTTTGTTTCCTCTTCACGTAGCCCTAGGCACAGACTGTGGAAAAGCAATTTCATTGAGAGGGGTTGCCAAGCTTCTAAGAATTAACGAGTTTCAGAAATACAAGCAAATATTTTTTCACCCAAACTTGATGATACTTGGTGGTAATGATCAGTACACTAATCCCACTTGGCTCACCATATTTTGTTCTTCTAGGTTTAAGCGTTCGTCTACTGTAGCAGTTTTTATATTCAGGTTTCACTCTGTTCTCTCCTATACAGATAGATGAATTTGGAAGTCTAAATCCAACATGGTTTGTAGTAGTTCTTTGAAACTTGACAAAATAAAGGAGTACTCAGTTTTGTCTCTATGGTTTGTTTCCTCTTCAAGTAGCCCTAGGCACAGACTGTGGAAAAGTAATTTCATTGAGAGGGGTTGCCAAGCTTCTAAGAATTAACGAGTTTCCAAAATACCAGCAAATATTTTTTCACCCAATCTTGATGGTACTTGGAAGTAATGATCAAAACACAAATCCCACTTGGCTCACCAAATTTTGTTCTACAAGGTTGAAGCGTTAGTGTACAGTATCAGTTTTTATATTTAGGTTTCACTCTGTTCTCTCCTATATAGATAGATGAATTTAGAACTCTAAATTCAACATGGTTTGTAGTAGCTCTTTGAAACTTGACAAAATAAAGTAGTTCTCAGTTCTGGCTCTATGGTTTGATTTCTCTTCAAGTAGCCCTAAGCAGATACTGTGGAAAAGCACTTTCATTGAAAGGGGTTGCCAAGCTTCCAAGAAATTACGAGTTTCCGAAATACCGGCAAGTATTTTTTCACCCAATCTTAATGATACGTGGTGGTAATGACAAGTACACACATCCCACTTGGCTCACCAAATTTTGTTCATCTAGGTTGAAGCGTTCGTTTACAGTAGCAGTTTTTATTTTTAAGTTTTCTCTGTTCTCTCCTATATAGATAGATGAATTTGTAACTATAATCAAACATGGTTTGTAGTAGCTCTTTGAGACTTGACAAATAAAGGAGTTCTCAGTTTTGTCTCTATGTTTTGTGTGCTCTTAAAGTAGCCCTAGGCACAGACTGTGGAAAACAACTTTTATTGAGAGGGGTTGCCAAGTTCTAAGAATTAACGAGTTTCTGAAATACAAGCAAATATTTTTTCACCCAATCTTGATGATACTTGGTGGTAATGATCAGTACACAAATCCCACTTGGCTCACCAAATTTTGTTCTACTAGGTTGCAGCGTTCTTCTACACTAGCGGTTTTTATATTTAGGTTTCACTCTGTTCTCTCCTATATAGATAGATGAATTTGGAACTCTAAATCCAACATGATTTGTAGTAGCTCTATGAAACATGACAAAATAAAGGAGTTCTCAGTTTTGTTTCTATGGTTTGTTTCCTCTTCAAGTAGCCCTAGGCAAGACTGTGGAAAGCACTTTCATTTGAGAGTGGTTGCCAAGCTTCTAAGAATAAACGAGTTTCCGAAATACCAGCAAATATTTTTTTCACCCAATCTTGATGATACTTGGTGGTAATGATCAGTACACAAATCCCACTTACCTCAAAAAATTTTGACCTTCAAGTTTTAAGCGTTCGTCTACTGTAGCAGTTTTTATATTTAGGTTTCACTCTGTTCTCTCCTATATAGATAGATGATTTGGTGAAATCTAAATCCAACATGGTTTGTAGTAGCTCTTTGAAACTTGACAAAATAAAGGAGTTCTCAGTTTTGTCTCTATGGTTTGTTTCCTCTTCAAGTAGCCCGTGGCACAGACTGTGGAAAAGTACTTTCATTGAGAGGGGTTTCCAAGCTTCTAAGAATTAACGAGTTTCCAAAACCAGCAAATATTTTTTCACGAAATCTTGATGATACTTGGTGGTAATGATCAGTACACAAATCCCAGTTGGCTCACCAAATTTTATTCTACCATGTTGAAGCGTTAGTCTACAGTATCAGTTTTTATATTTATTTTTCACTCTGTTCTCTCCCATAGAGTTAGATGAATTTGGAACCCTAAATCCAACATGTTTGTAGTAGCTCTATGAAACTTGACAAAATAAAGTAGTTCTCAGTTTTGTCTCTATGGTTTGTTTCCTCTTCAAGTAGCCCTAAGCAGAGACTGTGGAAAAGCACTTTCATTGAAAGGGGTTGCCAATCTTCCAAGAAATTACGAGTTTCCGAAATACCGGCAAATATTTTTTCACCCAATCTTGATGATACGTGGTGGCAATGACAAGTACACAAATCCCACTTGGCTCACCAAATTTTGTTCTTCTAAGTTGGAGCGTTCCTTTACAGTAGTAGTTTTTATTTTTAAGTTTCCCTCTGTTCTCTCCTATATATATAGATGAATTTGGAACTCTAAATCCAACATGGTTTGTAGTAGCTCTTTGAAAATTGACAAAATAAAGGAGTTCTCTGTTTTTTCTGTATTTTTTGTGTCCTCTTCAAGTAGCCCTAGGCACAGACTGTGGAAAACCACTTTTATTGAGTGGGGTTGCCAAGCTGTAAGAATTTACGAGTTTCCGAAATACAAGCAAATATTTTTTCATCCAATCTGATGATACTTGGTGGTAATGATCAGTACACAAATCCCACTTGGCTCACCAAATTTTGTTCTACTAGGTTGCAGCGTTCGTCTACAGTAGCGGTTTTTATATTTAGGTTTCCCTCTGTTCTCTCCTATATAGATAGATGAATTTGGAACTCTAAAACCAACATGGTTTGTAGTAGCTCTTTGAAACTTGAAAAAATAAAGGAGTTCTCAGTTTTGTCTCTATGGTTTGTTTCCTCTTCAAGTAGCCCTAAGCAGAGACTGTGGAAAAGCACTTTCATTGAAAGGGGTTGCCAAGGTTCCATGAAATTACGAGTTTCCGAAATACCGGCAAATATTTTTTCACCCAATCTTGATGATACGTGGTGGTAATGACAAGTACACACATCCCACTTGGATCACGAAATTTTGTTCATCTAGGTTGAAGCGTTCGTTTACAGTAGCAGTTTTTATTTTTAAGTTTCCTTGTTCTCTCCTATATAGTTAGATGAATTTGGAACTCTAAATCAAACATGGTTTGTAGTAGCTCTTTCAGACTCGACAAAATAAAGGAGTTCTCAGTTTTGTCTCTATTTTTTGTGTCCTCTTCAAGTAGCGCTAGGCACAGACTGTGGAAAACCACTTTTATTGAGAGGGATTGCCAAGCTCTAAGAATTATCGAGTTTCCGAAATACAAGCAAATATTTTTTCACCCAATCTTGATGATACTTGGTGGTAATGATCAGTACACAAATCCCACTTGGCTCACCAAATTTTGTTCTACTAGGTTGCAGCGTTCGTCTACAGTAGCGGTTTTTATATTTAGGTTTCACTCTGTTCTCTCCTATATAGATAGATGAAATTGGAACTCTAAATCCAACATGGTTTGTAGTAGCTCTTTGATACTTGACAAAATAAAGTAGTTCTCAGTTTTGTCTCTATGGTTTGTTTCCTCTTCAAGTAGCCCTAGGCACAGACTGTGGAAAAGCACATATATTGAGAGGGGTTGCCAAACATCTAAGAATTAACGAGTTTCCGAAATACCAGCAAGTATTTTTTCACCCAATCTTGATGATACTTGGTGGTAATGATCAGTACACAAATCCCATTGGCTAACCAAATTTTGTTCTTCTAGGTTAAATCGTGGGTCTACAGCAGCATTTTTTATTTTTAGGTTTCACTCTGTTCTCTCCTATATAGATAGATGTATTTGGAAGTCTAAATCCAACATGATTTGTAGTAGCTCTTTGAAACTTGAAAAAATAAAGGAGTCTTCAGTTTTGTCTCTATGATTTGTTTTGTCTTCAAGTAGCCCTAAGCAGAGACTGAGGAAAAGCATTTTCATTGAGAGTGGTTGCCAGTCTTCTAAGAAATAATGAGTTTCTGAAATACCAGCAAATATTTTTTCATCCAATCTTGATGATACTTGGTGGTCATGATCAGTACACAAATCCCACTTACCTCACCAAATTTTGTTCTTCTAGGTTGAAGCGTTCGTCTACTGTAGCAGTTTTTATATTTAAGTTTCCCTCTGTTCTCTCCTATATAGATAGATGAATTGGGAACTCTAAATCCAACATGGTTTGTAGTAGCTCTTTGAAACTTGAAAAAATAAAGGAGTTCTCAGTTTTGTCTCTATGGTTTGTTTCCTCTTCAAGTAGCCCTTGGCACAGACTGTGGAAGAGCACTTTCATTGAGAGGGGTTAACAAGCTTCTAAGAATTAACGAGTTTCCAAAACCAGCAAATATTTTTTCACAAAATCTTGATGATACTTGGTGGTAATGATCAGTACACAAATCCCACTTGGCTCACCAAATTTTATTCTACTAGGTTGAAGCGTTAGTCTACAGTATCAGTTTTTATATTTAGGTTTCACTCTGTTCTCTCCTATATAGATAGATGAATTTGGAACTCTAAATCCAACATGGTTCATAGTAGTTCTTTGATACTTGACAAAATAAAGTAGTTCTCAGTTTTGTCTCTATGGTTTGTTTCCTCTTCAAGTACCCTAAGCAGAGACTGTGGAAAAGCAATTTCATTGAAAGGGGTTGCCAAGCTTCCAAGAAATTACGATTTTCCCAAATACCGGCAAATATTTTTTCACCCAATCTTGATGATACGTGGTGGTAATGAGAAGTACACAAATCTTACTTGGCTCACCAAATTTTGTTCTTCTAGGTGGGAGCGTTCGTTTACAGTAGCAGTTTTTATTTTTAAGTTTCCCTCTGTTCTCTCCTATATAGATAGATGAATTTGGAACTCTAAAACCAACATGGTTTGTAGTAGCTCTTTGAAACTTGAAAAAATAAAGGAGTTCTCAGTTTTGTCTCTATGGTTTGTTTCCTCTTCAAGTAGCCCTAAGCAGAGACTGTGGAAAAGCACTTTCATTGAAAGGGGTTGCCAAGCTTCCAAGAAATTACGAGTTTCCGAAATACCGGCAAATATTTTTTCACCCAATCTTGATGATACGTGGTGCTAATGACAAGTACACACATCCCACTCGGCCAACGAAATTTTGTTCATCTAGGTTAAAGCGTTCGTCTACAGTAGCGGTTTTTATATTTAGGTTTCACTCTGTTCTCTCCTATATAGATAGATGAATTTGGAACTCTAAATCCAACATGGTTCATAGTAGTTCTTTGATACTTGACAAAATAAAGTAGTTCTCAGTTTTGTCTCTATGGTTTGTTTCCTCTTCAAGTAGCCCTAGGCACAGACTGTGGAAAAGCACTTATATTGAGAGGGGTTGCCAAACTTCTAAGAATTAACGAGTTTCCGAAATACCAGCAAGTATTTTTTCACCCAATCTTGATGATACGTGGTGGTAATGATCAGTACACAAATCCCACTTACCTCACCAAATTTTGTTCTTCTAGGTTTAAGCGTTCGTCTACTGTAGCAGTTTTTATATTTAGGTTTCACTCTGTTCTCTCCTATACAGATAGATGAATTGGGAACTCTAAATCCAACATGGTTTGTAGTAGCTCTTTGAAACTTGACAAAATAAAGGAGTTCTCAGTTTTGTCTCTATGGTTTGTTTCCTCTTCAAGTAGCCCTTGGCACAGACTGTGGAAAAGCACTTTCATTGAGAGGGGTTTCCAAGCTTCTAAGAATTAACGAGTTTCCAAAACCAGCAAATATTTTTTCACGAAATCTTGATGATACTTGGTGGTAATGATCATTGCACAAATCCCACTTGGCTCACCAAATTTTATTCTACCATGTTGAAGCGTTACTCTACAGTATCAGTTTTTATATTTAGGTTTCACTCTGTTCTCTCCCATAGAGTTAGATGAATTTGGAACCCTAAATCCAACATGGTTTGTAGTAGCTCTATGAAACTTGACAAAATAAAGCAGTTCTCAGTTTTGTCTCTATGGTTTGATTCCTCTTCAAGTAGCCCTAAGCGGAGACTGTGGAAAAGCACTTTCATTGAAAGGGGTTGCCAAGCTTCCAAGAAATTACGAGTTTCCGAAATACCGGCAAATATTTTTTCACCCAATCTTGATGATACGTGGTGGTAATGACAAGTACACACATCCCACTTGGCTCAGCAAATTTTGTTCTTCTAGGTTGGAGCGTTCGTTTACAGTAGCAGTATTTATTTTTAAGTTTCCCTCTGTTCTCTCCTATATAGATAGATGAATTTGGAACTCTAAATCCAACATGGTTTGTAGTAGCTCTTTGAAACTTGACAAAATAAAGGAGTTCTCAGTTTTTTCTCTATTTTTTGTGTCCTCTTCAAGTAGCCCTAGGCACAGACTGTGGAAAACCACTTTTATGGAGTGGGGTTGCCAAGCTGTAAGAATTAATGAGTTTCCGAAATACAAGCAAATATTTTTTCTTCCAATCTGATGATACTTGGTGGTAATGATCATTACACAAATCCCACTTGGCTCACCAAATTTTGTTCTACTAGGTTGCAGCGTTCGTCTACAGTAGCGGTTTTTATATTTAGGTTTCCCTCTGTTCTCTCCTATATAGATAGATGAATTTGGAACTCTAAAACCAACATGGTTTGTAGTAGCTCTTTGAAACTTGAAAAAATAAAGGAGTTCTCAGTTTTGTCTCTATGGTTTGTTTCCTCTTCAAGTAGCCCTAAGCAGAGACTGTGGAAAAGCACTTTCATTGAAAGGGGTTGCCAAGCTTCCATGAAATTACGAGTTTCCGAAATACCAGCAAATATTTTTTCACCCAATCTTGATGATACGTGGTGGTAATGACAAGTACACACATCCCACTTGGCTCACGAAATTTTGTTCATCTAGGTTGAAGCGTTCGTTTACAGTAGCAGTTTTTATTTTTAAGTTTCCTTGTTCTCTTCTATATAGATAGATGAATTTGGAACTCTAAATCAAACATGGTTTGTAGTAGCTCTTTCAGACTTAACAAAATAAAGGAGTTCTCAGTTTTGTCTCGATGTTTTGTGTCCTCTTCAAGTAGTGCTAGGCACAGACTGTGGAAAACCACTTTTATTGAGAGGGATTGCCAAGCTCTAAGAATTAACGAGTTTCCGAAATACAAGCAAATATTTTTTCACCCAATCTTGATGATACTTGGTGGTAATGATCAGTACACAAATTCCACTTGGCTCACCAAATTTTGTTCTACTAGGTTGCAGCGTTTGTCTACAGTAGCGGTTTTTATATTTAGGTTTCGCTCTGTTCTCTCCTATATAGATAGATGAATTTGGAACTCTAAATCCAACATGGTTTGTAGTAGCTCTTTGATACTTGACAAAATAAAGTAGTTCTCAGTTTTGTCTCTATGGTTTGTTTCCTCTTCAAGTAGCCCTAGGCACAGACTGTGGAAAAGCACTTACATTGAGAGGGGTTGCCAAACTTCTAAGAATTAACGAGTTTCCGAAATACTAGCAAGTAATTTTTCACCCAATCTTGATGATACTTGGTGGTAATGATCAGTACACAAATCCCACTTGGCTCAACAAATTTTGTTCTTCTAGGTTGAAGCGTTCGTCTACAGTAGCAGTTTTTATTTTTAGGTTTCACTCTGTTCTCTCCTATATAATGAGATGAATTTGGAACTCTAAATCCAACATGATTTGTAGTAGCTCTTTTAAACTTGACAAAATAAAGTAATTCTCAGTTTTGTTTCTATGGTTTGTTTCCTCTTCAAGTAGCCCTAGGCAAGTCTGTGGAAAGCACTTTCATTTGAGAGGGGTTGCCAAGCTTCTAAGAAATAACGAGTTTCCGAAATACCAGCAAATATTTTTTCACCCAATCTTGATGATACTGGGTGGTAAGGATCAGTACACAAATCCCACTTGGCTCACCAAATTTTGTTCTACTAGGTTGCAGCGTTCGTCTACAGTAGCGGTTTTTATATTTAGGTTTCACTCTGTTCTCTCCTATATAGATAGATGAATTTGGAACTCTAAATCCAACATGGTTTGTAGTAGCTCTTTGAACTTGAAAAAATAAAGGAGTTCTCAGTTTTGTCTTTATGGTTTGTTTCCTCTTCAAGTAGCCCTAGGCACAGACTGTGGAAAAGCACTTACATTGAGAGGGGTTGCCAAACTTCTAAGAATTAACGAGTTTCCGAAATACCTGCAAGTATTTTTTCACCCAATCTTGATGATACTTGGTGGTAATGATCAGTACACAAATCCCACTTACCTCACCAAATTTTGTTCTTCTAGGTTTAAGCGTTCGTCTACTGTAGCAGTTTTTATATTTAGGTTTCACTCTGTTCTCTCTTATACAGATAGATGAATTGGGAACTCTAAATCCAACATGGTTTGTAGTAGCTCTTTGAAACATGACAAAATAAAGGAGTTCTCAGTTTTGTCTTTATGGTTTGTTTCCTCTTCAAGTAGCCTTTGGCACAGACTGTGGAAAAGCACTTTCATTGAGAGGGGTTGCCAAGCTTCTAAGAATTAACGAGTTTCCAAAATACCAGCAAATATTTTTTAACGAAAACTTGATGATACTTGGTGGTAACGATCAGTACACAAATCCCACTTGTCTCACCAAAATTTATTGTAGTAGGTTGAAGCATGAGTCTACAGTATCAGTTTTTATATTTAGGTTTCACTCTGTTCTCTCCTCTATAGATAGATGAATTTGGAACCCTAAATCCAACATGGTTTGTAGTAGCTCTATGAAACTTGACAAAATAAAGAAGTTCTCAGTTTTGTCTCTATGGTTTGTTTCCTCTGCAAGTAGCCCTAAGCAGAGACTGTTGAAAAGCACTTTCATTGAAAGGGGTTGCCAAGCTTCCAAGAAATTACGAGTTTCCGAAATACCGGCAAATATTTTTTCACCAAATCGTGATGATACGTTTTGGTAATGACAAGTACACACATCCCACTTGGCTCAGCAAATTTTGTTCTTCTAGGTTGGAGCGTTCGTTTACATTAGCAGTTTTTATATTTAGGTTTCACTCTGTTCTCTCCTATATAGATAGATGAATTTGGAACCCTAAATCCAACATGGTTTGTAGTAGCTCTATGAAACTTGACAAAATAAAGTAGTTCTCAGTTTTGTCTCTATGGTTTGTTTCCTCTTCAAGTACCCTAAGCAGAGACTGTGGAAAAGCACTTTCATTGAAAGGGGTTGCAAAGCTTCCAAGAAATTACGAGCTTCCCAAATACCGGCAAATATTTTTTCACCCAATCTTGATGATACGTGGTGGTAATGAGAAGTACACACGTCCCACTTGGCTCACCAAATTTTGTTCTTCTAGGTTGGAGCGTTAGTTTACAGTAGCAGATTTTATTTTTAAGTTTCCCTCTGTTCTCTCCTATATTGATAGATGAATTTGGAACTCTAAATCCAACATGGTTTGTAGTAGCTCTTTGAAACTTGACAAAATAAAGGAGTTCTCAATTTTTTCTTTATGGTTTGTTTAATCTTCAAGTAGCCCTAGGCACAGACTGTGGAAAAGGACTTTCATTGAGAGGGGTTGCCAAGCTTCTAAGATATAACGAGTTTCTGAAATACCAGCACATAATTTTTCACCCAATCTTGATGATAGTTGGTGCTAATGATCAGTACAAAATTCCCACTTGGCTCACCAAATTTTATTCTTCTAGGTTTAAGCGTTCATCTACAGTAGCAGTATTTATATTTAGGTTTCCCTCTGTTCTCTACTATATAGATAGATGAATTTAGAACACTAAATCCAACATGGATTGTAGTAGCTATTTGAAACTTGACAAAATAAAGGAGTTCTCAGTTTTGTCTCTATGATTTGTTTCCTCTTCAAGTAGCCCTAGGCACAGACTGTGGAAAAGCACTTACATTGAGAGGGGTTGCCAAGCTTCTAAGAATTAACGAGTTTCCGAAATACCAGCAAATATTTTTTCACCCAATCTTGATGATACTTGGTGGTAATGATCAGTACACAAATCCCACTTGGCTCAACAAGTTTTGTTCTTCTAGGTTGCAGCGTTCGTCTGCAGTAGCGGTTTTTATATTTAGGTTTCACTCTGTCCGCTCCTATATAGATAGATGAATTTGGAACTCTATATCCAATATGGTTTGTAGTAGCTCTTTGAAACTTGACAAAATAAAGGAGTTCTCAGTTTTGTTTCTATGGTTTGTCTCCTCTTCAAGTAGCCCTAGGCAAGACTGTGGAAAGCACTTTCATTTGAGAGGGGTTGCCAAGCTTCTAAGAATAAACGAGTTTCCGAAATACCAGCAAATATTTTTTTTCACCCAATCTTGATGATTCTTGGTGGTAATGATCAGTACACAAATCCCATTGGCTCACCAAATTTTGTTCTTCTAGGTTAAAGCGTGGGTCTACAGCAGCAGATTTCATTTTTAAGTTTCACTCTGTTCTCTCCTATACAGATAGATGAATTTGGAAGTCTAAATCCAACATGGTTCACAGTAGTTCTTTGAAACTTGACAAAATAAAGGAGTCCTCAGTTTTGTCTCTATGATTTGTTTCGTCTTCAAGTAGCCCTAAGGAGAGACTGAGGAAAAGCATTTTCATTGAGAGTGGTTGCCAAGCTTCTATGAAATAATGAGTTTCTGAAATACCAGCAAATATTTTTTCACCTAATCTTGATGATACTTGGTGGTAATGATCAGTACACAAATCCCACTTACCTCACCAAATTTTGTTCTTCTAGATTTAAGCGTTCGTCTACTGTAGCAGTTTTTATATTTAGGATTCACTCTGTTCTCTCCTATACAGATAGATGAATTGGGAACTCTAAATCCAACATGGTTTGTAGTAGCTCTTTGAAACTTGACAAAATAAAGGAGTTCTCAGTTTTGTCTCTATGGTTTGTTTCCTCTTCAAGTAGCCCTTGGCACAGACTGTGGAAAAGCACTTTCATTGAGAGAGGTTGCCAAGCTTCTAAGAATTAACGAGTTTCCAAAATACCAGCAAATATTTTTTCACCCAATCTTGAGGATACTTGGTGGTAATGATCAGTACACAAATCCCACTTGGCTCACCAAATTTTATTGTAGTAGGTTGAAGCATTAGTCTACAGTATCAGTTTTTATATTTAGGTTTCACTCTGTTCTCTCCTCTATAGATAGATGAATTTGGAACCCTAAATCCAACATGGTTTGTAGTAGCTCTATGAAACTTGACAAAATAAAGTAGTTCTCAGTTTTGTCTCTATGGTTTGTTTTCTCTTCAAGTACCCTAAGCAGAGACTGTGGAAAAGCACTTTCATTGAAAGGGGTTGCCAAGCTTCCAAAAAATTACGAGTTTCCCAAATACCGGCAAATATTTTTCACCCAATCTTGATGATACGTGGTGGTAATGAGAAGTACACACGTCCCACTTGGCTCACCAAATTTTGTTCTTCTAGGTTGGAGCGTTCGTTTACAGTAGCAGATTTTATTTTTAAGTTTCCCTCTGTTCTCTCCTATATAGATAGATGAATTTGGAACTCTAAATCCAACATGGTTTGTAGTAGTTCTTTGAAACTTGACAAAATAAAGGATTTTTCAGTTTTGTCTCTATGGTTTGTTTAATCTTCAAGTAGCCCTAGGCACAGACTGTGGAAAAGCATTTTCATTGAGAGGGGTTGCCAAGCTTCTAAGAAATAATGAGTTTCTGAAATACCAGCAAACATTTTTTCACCCAATCTTGATTATACTTGGTGGTAATGATCAGTACACAAATCTCACTTGGCTCACAAAATTTTGTTCTTCTAGGTTTAAGCGTTCGTCTACTGTAGCAGTTTTTATATTTATGTTTCACTCTGTTCTCTCCTATATAGATAGATGAATTTGGAACTCTAAATCCAACATCGTTTGTAGTAGCTCTTTGAAACTTGAAAAAATAAAGAAGTTCTCAGTTTTGTCTCTATGGTTTGTTTCCTCTTCAAATAGCCCTTGGCACAGTCTGTGGAAAAGCACTTTCATTGAGAGGAGTTTCCAAGCTCCTAAGAATTAACGTGTTTCCAAAACCAGCAAATATTTTTTCACGAAATCTTGATGATACTTGGTGGTAATGATCAGTACACAAATCCCACTTGGCTCACCAAATTTCGTTCTACTAGGTTGAAGCGTTATTCTACAGTATCAGTTTTTATATTTAGGTTTCACTCTATTCTCTCCTGTAGAGATAGATGAATTAAGAACTCTAAATCCAACATGGTTTTAAGCAGCTCCTTGAAACTTGACAAAATAAAGTAGTTCTCAGTTTTGTCTCTATGGTTTGTTTTTTCTTCAAGTAGCCCTAAGCAGAGACTGTGGAAAAGCACTTTCATTGAAAAAGGTTGCCAAGCTTCAAGAATTTATGATTTTCCGAAATACCGGCAAATATTTTTTCACCCAATCTTGATGATACGTGGTGGTAATGACAAGTACACAAATACCACTTGGCTCACCAAATTTTATCCTTCTAGGTTGGAGCGTTCGTTTACAGTAGCAGTTTTTATTTTTAAGTTTCCGTCTGTTCTCTCCTATATAGATAGATGAATTTGGAACTCTAAATCCAACATGGTTTGTAGTAGCTCTTTGAAACTTGACAAAAAAAGGAGTTCTCAGTTTTTTCTTTATGGTTTGTTTAATCTTCAAGTAGCCCTAGGCACAGACTGTGAAAAAGCACTTTCATTGAGAGGGGTTGCCAAGCTTCTAAGATATAACGAGTTTCTGAAATACCAGCACATAATTTTTCACCCAATCTTGATGATAGTTGGTGCTAATGATCAGTACACAAATCCCACTTGGCTCACCAAATTTTATTCTTCTAGGTTGAAGCGTTCCTCTACAGTAGCAGTATTTATATTTAGGTTTCCCTCTGTTCTCTACTATATAGGTAGATGAATTTAGAACACTAAATCCAACATGGATTGTAGTAGCTATTTGAAACATGACAAAACAAAGGAGTTCTCAGTTTTGTTTCTATGGTTTGTCTCCTCTTCAAGTAGCCCTAGGGAAGACTGTGGAAAGCACTTTCATTTGAGAAAGTTTGCCAAGCTTCTAAGAATAAACGAGTTTCCGAAATACCAGCAAATATTTTTTTTCACCCAATCTTGATGATACTTGGTGGTAATGATCAGTACACAAATCCCATTGGCTCACCAAATTTTGTTCTTCTAGGTTTAAGCTTGGGTCTACAGCAGCAGTTTTTATTTTTAGGTTTCACTCTGTTCTCTCCTATATAGATAGAGGAATTGGGAACACTAAATCCAACATGGTTTGTAGTAGCTCTTTGAAACTTGACAAAACAAAGGAGTTCTCAGTTTTGTTTCTATGGTTTGTCTCCTCTTCAAGTAGCCCTAGGCAAGACTGTGGAAAGCACTTTCATTTGAGAAGGTTTGCCAAGCTTCTAAGAATAAACGAGTTTCCGAAATACCAGCAAATATTTTTTTTCACCCAATCTTGATGATACTTGGTGGTAATGATCAGTACACAAATCCCATTGGCTCACCAAATTTTGTTCTTCTAGGTTAAATCGTGGGTCTACAGCAGCAGTTTTTATTTTTAGGTTTAACTCTGTTCTCTCCTATATAGATAGATGAATTTGGAACACTAAATCCAACATGGATTGTAGTAGCTATTTGAAACTTGACAAAATAAAGGAGTTCTCATTTTTCTCTCCATGGTTTGTTTCCTCTTCAACTAGCCCTAGGCAAGACTGTGGAAAAACACTTTCATTGAGAGGGGTTCCCAAGCTTCTAAGAATTAACGAGTTTCTGAAATACCAGCAAATATTTTTTCACCCAATCTTGATGATACTTGGTGGTAATGATCAGTACACAAATCCCACTTGGCTCACCAAATTTTGTTCTTCTAGGTTGAAGCGTTCGTCTACAGTACCAGTTTTTATATTTAGGTTTCCCTCTGTTCTCTCCTATATAGATAGATGAATTTGGAACTCTAAATCCAACATGGTTTGTAGTAGCTCTTTGAAACTTGAGGAAAAAAAAAGTAGTTCTCAGTTTTGTTTCTATGGTTTGTTTTCTCTTCAAGTAGCCCTAGGCACAGACTGTTGAAAAGCACTTTCATTGAGACTGGTTGCCAAGCTTCTAAGAAATAACGAGTTTCCGAAATAACAGCAAATATTTTTCCACCCTATCTTGATGATACATGGTGGTAATGATCAGTTCACAAATCCCACTTGACTCACTAAATTTTGTTCTTCTACTTTGAAGCGTTCGTTTACAGGAGCATTAGGTTTCCCTCTATTCTCTCCTATATAGATAGATGAATTTGGAACTCTAAATCCAACATTGTTTGTAGTAGCTCTTTAAAACTTGCCCAAAAAACGTAGTTCTCAGTTTCGTCTCTATTATTTGTTTCCTCTTCAAGTAGCCCTAAGCAGAGACTGTGGAAAACACTTTCATTGAAAGGGATTGAGAAGCATCCAAGAAATTACGAGTTTCTGAAATACCAGCAAATATTTTCTCACCCAATCTTGATGTTATGTGGTGGTAATGATCGGTACACAAATCCCACTTGACTCACCAAATTTTGTTCTTCTAGTTTGAAGCGTTCGTTTACAGTAGCAGTTTATATTTTTAGGTTTCCCTCTGTTGTCTCCTATATACATAGATGAATTTGGAACTCTAAATCCAACATGTTTTGTAGTAGCTCATTGAAACTTGACAAAATAAAGGAGTTCTCAGTTTTCTCTCCATGGTTTGTTTCCTCTTCAACTAGCCCAAGGCAAGACTGTGGAAAAACACTTTCATTTAGAGGGGTTCCCAATCTTCTAAGAATTAACGAGTTTCTGAAATACCAGCAAATATTTTTTCACACAATCTTGATGATACTTGGTAGTAATGATCAGTACACAAATCCCACTTGGCTCAAAAAATTTTGTTCTTCTAGGTTGAAGCGTTCCTCTACAGTAGCAGTTTTTATATTTAGGTTTCCCTCTGTTCTCTCCCATATCAATAGATGAATTAGGAACTCTAAATCCAACATGGTTTGTAGTAGCTCTTTGAAGCTTGACAAAAAAAGTAGTTCTCAGTTTTGTCTCTATGGATTCTTCCCTCTTCAAGTAGCCCTAAGCAGATTCTGTGGTAAAGCACTTTCATTGAAAGGGGTTGCCAATCTTCCAAGAAATTACGAGTTTCCGAAATACCAGCAAATATTTTTTCACCCAATCTTGATGATACGTGGTGATAATGACAAGTACACAAATCCCACTTGGATCAACAATTTTGTTCTTCTTGGTTGAAGCGTTTTTTTTTTTTTTACTTTAGCAGTTTTTATTTTTAGGTTTCACTCTGTTCTCTCCTATATAGATAGAAGAATTTGGAACTCTAAATCCAACATAGTTTTCAGTAGCTCTTTGAAACTTGATAAAATAAAGTAGTTCTCAGTTTTTTCTCTATGGTTTGTTTCCTCTTCACGTAGCCCTAAGCAGAGACTGTGGAAAAGCACTTTCATTGAAAGGGGTTGCCAAGCTTCCAAGAAATTACAAGTTTCCGAAATACCAGCCAATATTTTTTCACCCAATCTTGAGATACGTGGTAGTAATGACAAGTACACAAATCCCACTTGGCTCACCAAATTTTGTTTTTCTAGGTTGAAGCGTTCGTCTACAGTGGCATTTTTTATATTTAGGTTTCACTCGGTTCTCTCCCATAAAGATAGATTAATTTGGATCTCTAAATCCAACACGGTTTGTAGTAGCTCTTTGAAACATGACAAAAAAAAGTAGTTCTCAGTTTTGTCTCTATGGTTTGTTTCCTCTTCAAGTAGCCCTAAGCAGAGACTTTGAAAAAGCACTTTCATTGAAAGGGGTTACCAATTTTCCAAGAAATTACGAGTTTTCAAAATATCAGCAAATATTTATTCACCCAATATGGATGATACTTGGTGGTAATGACAAGCACACAAATCCCACCTGGCTAACCAAATTTTGTTCTTCTAGGTTGAAGCGTTCCGTTATAGTAGCAGTTTTTATTTTTAGGTTTCACTCTGTTATCTTCTATATAGATAGATGAATTTGGAACTCTAAATCCAACATGGTTTGTAGTAGCTCTTTGAAACTTGACAGATAAAAGTAGTTCTCAGTTTTGTCTCTATGGTTGGTTTCCTCTTCAAGTGGCCCTAGGCAAAGACTGTGGAAAAGCACTTTCATTGAGGGGGTTTGCCAAGCTTCTAAGAAAAAACGAGTTTCCGAAATACCAGCAAATATTTTTTCACCCAATCTTGATGATACTTGGTGGTAATGATCAGTACACCACCCCACTTGGCTCACCAAATTTTGTTCTTCTAGGTTGAAGCGTTCGTCTACAGTAGCAGATTTATATTTAGGTTTCACTCAGTTCTCTCCTATATAGATAGATAAATTTGGAACTTGAAATCCAACATGGTTTGTAGTAGCTCTTTGAAACTTGATAAAATAAAGTAGATCTCAGTTTTGTCTCTATGGTTTGTTTCCTCTTCAAGTAGCCCTAGGCACAGACTGTGGAAAAGCACTTTCATTGAGAGGGGTTGAAAGCTTCTAAGAAATAATGAGTTTCCGAAATACCAGCAAATATTTTTTCACCCAATCTTGATTATACTTGGTGGTAATGATTGGTACAAAAATCCCACTTGACTCACCAAATTTTGTTCTTCAAGTTTGAAGCGTTCGTCTACAGTAGCAGTTTTTATATTTAGGTTTCCCTCGGTTCTCTCCTATATAGATAGATGAATTTGGAACTCTAAATCCAACATGGTTTGTAGTAGCTCTTTGAAACTTGAGGGAAAAAAAAGTAGTTCTCAGTTTTGTTTCTATGGTTTGTTTTCTCTTCAAGTAGCCCTAGGCACAGACTGTTGAAAAGCACTTTCATTGAGACGGGTTGCCAAGCTTCTAAGAAATAACTATTTTCCGAAATAACAGCAAATATTTTTCCACCCTATCTTGATGATACATGGTGGTAATGATCAGTTCACAAATCCCACTTGACTCACTAAATTTTGTTCTTCTACTTTGAAGCGTTCGTTTACAGGAGCATTAGGTTTCCCTCTATTCTCTCCTATATAGATAGATGAATTTGGAACTCCAAATCCAACATTGTTTGTAGTAGCTCTTTAAAACTTGCCCAAAAAACGTAGTTCTCAGTTTCGTCTCTATTATTTGTTTCCTCTTCAAGTAGCCCTAAGCAGAGACTGTGGAAAACACTTTCATTGAAAGGGGTTGAGAAGCATCCAAGAAATTACGAGTTTCTGAAATACCAGCAAATATTTTCTCACCCAATCTTGATGGTATGTGGTGGTAATGATCGGTACACAAATCCCACTTGACTCACCAAATTTTGTTCTTCTAGGTTGAAGCGTTCGTCTACAGTAGCAGATATATATTTAGGTTTCACTCAGTTCTCTCCTATATAGATAGATAAATTTGGAACTTGAAATCCAACATGGTTTGTAGTAGCTCTTTGAAACTTGATAAAATAAAGTAGATCTCAGTTTTGTCTCTATGGTTTGTTTCCTCTTCAAGTAGCCCTAGGTACAGACTGTGGAAAAGCACTTTCATTGAGAGGGGTTGAAAGCTTCTAAGAAATAATGAGTTTCCGAAATACCAGCAAATATTTTTTCACCCAATCTTGATTATACTTGGTGGTAATGATTGGTACAAAAATCCCACTTGACTCACCAAATTTTGTTCTTCAAGATTGAAGCGTTCATCTACAGTAGCAGTTTTTATATTTAGGTTTCCCTCGGTTCTCTCCTATATAGATAGATGAATTTGGAACTCTAAATCCAACATAGTTTGTAGTAGCTCTTTGAAACTTGAAAAAACAAAAGAGTTCTTTGTTTTGTCTCTAGGGATTGTTTTCTCTTCAGGTAGCCCTCTGCACAGACTGTGGAAAAGCCCTTTCATTGAGATGGGTTGCCAAGCTTCTAAGAAATAACGAATTTCCGAAATACCAGCAAATATATTTTCACCCAATCTTGATGATACTTGGTGGTAATGATCAGTACACAAATCCCACTTGGCTCACCAAATTTTGTTCTTCTGGTTGAAGCATTCGTCTACAGTAGCAGTTTTTATATTTAGGTTTCCCTCTGTTCTCTCATATATAGATAGATGAATTTGGAACTCTAAATCCAACATGGTTTGTAGTAGCTCTTTGAAACTTGACCAAAAAAAAGTAGTTCTGAGTTTTGTCTCTATGGTTTGTTTCCTCTTCAAGTAGCACTAGGCACAGACTGTTGAAAAGCACTTTCATTGAGACGGGTTGCCAAGATTCTAAGAAATAACGAGTTTCCGAAATACCAGCAAATATTTTTCCACCCAATCTTGATGATACTTGGTGATAATGATCAGTTCACAAATCCCACTTGACTCACTAAATTTTGTTCTTCTACTTTGAAGCGCTCGTTTACAGTAGCATTAGGTTTCCTTCTACTCTCTCCTATATAGATAGATGAATTTGGAACTCTAAATCCAACATGGTTTGTAGTAGCTCTTTAAAACTTGCCCAAAAAACGTAGTTCTCAGTTTTGTCTCTATGATTTGTTTCCTCTTCAAGTAGCCCTAAGCAGAGAATGTGGAAAAGCACTTTCATTGAAAGGGGTTGACAAGCATCAAGAAATTACGAGTTTCTGAAATACCAGCAAATATTTTCTCACCCAATCTTGATGGTACTTGGTGGTAATGATCAGTACACAAATCCCCCTTGAATCACCAAATTTTGTTCTTCTAGTTTGAAGCGTTCGTTTCCAGTAGCAGTTTATATTTTTAGGTTTCCCTCTGTTGTCTCCTATATACATAGATGAATTTGGAACTCTAAATCCAACATGTCTTGTAGTAGCTCATTGAAACTTGACAAAATAAACGAGTTCTCAGTTTTCTCTCCATGGTTTGTTTCCTCTTCAACTAGCCCTAGGCAAGACTGTGGAAAAACACTTTCATTGAGTGGGGTTCCCAAGCTTCTAAGAATTAACGAGTTTCTGAAATACCAGCAAATATTTTTTCACACAATCTTGATGATACTTGGTAGTAATGATCAGTACACCAATCCCACTTGGCTCAAAAAATTTTGTTCTTCTAGGATGAAGCGTTCCTGTACAGTAGCAGTTTTTATATTTAGGTTTCCCTCTGTTCTCTCCCATATCAATAGATGAATTAGGAACTCTAAATCCAACATGGTTTGTAGTAGCTCTTTGAAGCTTGACAAAAAAAAGTAGTTCTCAGTTTTGTCTCTATGGTATGTTTCCTCTTCAAGTAGCCCTAAGCAGAGACTGTGGTAAAGCACTTTCATTGAAAGGGGTTGCCAATCTTCCAAGAAATTACGAGTTTCCGAAATACCAGCAAATATTTTTTCACCCAATCTTGATGATACGTGGTGGTAATGACAAGTACACAAATCCCACTTGGCTCAACAATTTTGTTCTTCTAGGTTGAAGCGTTTTTTTTTTTACTTTAGCAGTTTTTATTTTTAGGTTTCACTCTGTTCTCTCCTATATAGATAGAAGAATTTGGAACTCTAAATCCAACATAGTTTTTAGTAGCTCTTTGAAACTTGATAAAATAAAGTAGTTCTCAGTTTTTTCTCTATGGTTTCTTTCCTCTTCACGTAGCCCTAAACAGAGACTGTGGAAAAACACTTTCATTGAAAGGGGTTGCCAAGCTTCCAAGAAATTACAAGTTGCCGAAATACCAGCCAATATTTTTTCACCCAATCTTGAGGTACGTGGTGGTAATGACAAGTACACAAATCCCACTTGGCTCACCAAATTTTGTTTTTCTAGGTTGAAGCGTTCGTCTACAGTGGCATTTTTTATATTTAGGTTTCACTCGGTTCTCTCCCATAAAGATAGATTAATTTGGAACTCTAAATCCAACACGGTTTGCAGTAGCTCTTTGAAACTTGACAAAAAAAAGTAGTTCTCAGTTTTGTCTCTATGGTTTGTTTCCTCTTCAAGTAGCCCTAAGCAGAGACTTTGAAAAAGCACTTTCATTGAAAGGGGTTACCAATTTTCCAGGAAATTACGAGTTTTCAAAATACCAACAAATATTTATTCACCCAATATGGATGATACTTGGTGGTAATGACAAGCACACAAATCCCACCTGGCTAACCAAATTTTGTTCTTCTAGGTTGAAGCGTTCCGTTACAGTAGCAGTTTTTATTTTTAGGTTTCACTGTGTTATCTTCTATATAGTTAGATGAATTTGGAACTCTAAATCCAACATGGTTTGTAGTAGCTCTTTGAAACTTGACAGATAAAAGTAGTTCTCAGTTTTGTCTCTATGCTTGGTTTCCTCTTCAAGTGGCCCTAGGCAAAGACTGTGGAAAAGCACTTTCATTGAGGGGGTTTGCCAAGCTTCTAAGAAAAAACGAGTTTCCGAAATACCAGCAAATATTTTTTCACCCAATCTTGATGATACTTGGTGGTAATGATCAGTACACCACCCCACTTGGCTCACCAAATTTTGTTCTTCTAGGTTGAAGCGTTCGTCTACAGTAGCAGATTTATATTTAGGTTTCACTCAGTTCTCTCCTATATAGATAGATAAATTTGGAACTTGAAATCCAACATGGTTTGTAGTAGCTCTTTGAAACTTGATAAAATAAAGTAGATCTCAGTTTTGTCTCTATGGTTTGTTTCCTCTTCAAGTAGCCCTAGGCACAGACTGTGGAAAAGCACTTTCATTGAGAGGGGTTGAAAGCTTCTAAGAAATAATGAGTTTCCGAAATACCAGCAAATATTTTTTCACCCAATCTTGATTATACTTGGTGGTAATGATTGGTACAAAAATCCCACTTGACTCACCAAATTTTGTTCTTCAAGATTGAAGCGTTCGTCTACAGTAGCAGTTTTTATATTTAGGTTTCCCTCGGTTCTCTCCTATATAGATAGATGAATTTGGAACTCTAAATCCAACATAGTTTGTAGTAGCTCTTGGAAACTTGAAAAAACAAAAGAGTTCTTTGTTTTGTCTCTATGGTTTGTTTCCTCTTCAGGTAGCCCTCTGCACAGACTGTGGAAAAGCCCTTTCATTGAGATGGGTTGCCAAGCTTCTAAGAAATAACGAATTTCCGAAATACCAGCAAATATATTTTCACCCAATCTTGATGATACTTGGTGGTAATGATCAGTACACAAATCCCACTTGGCTCACCAAATTTTGTTCTTCTAGGTTGAAGCGTTCGTCTACAGTAGCAGTTTTTATATTTAGGTTTCCCTCTGTTCTCTCATATATAGATAGATGAATTTGGAACTCTAAATCCAACATGGTTTGTAGTAGCTCTTTGAAACTTGACCAAAAAAAGTAGTTCTGAGTTTTGTCTCTATGGTTTGTTTCCTCTTCAAGTAGCACTAGGCACAGACTGTTGAAAACACTTTCATTGAGACGGGTTGCCAAGATTCTAAGAAATAACGAGTTTCCGAAATACCAGCAAATATTTTTCCACCCAATCTTGATGATACTTGGTGATAATGATCAGTTCACAAATCCCACTTGACTCACTAAATTTTGTTCTTCTACTTTGAAGCGCTCGTTTACAGTAGCATTAGGTTTCCTTCTATTCTCTCCTATATAGATAGATGAATTTGGAACTCTAAATCCAACATGGTTTGTAGTAGCTCTTTAAAACTTGCCCAAAAAACGTAGTTCTCAGTTTTGTCTCTATGATTTGTTTCCTCTTCAAGTAGCCCTAAGCAGAGACTGTGGAAAAGCACTTTCATTGAAAGGGGTTGACAAGCATCAAGAAATTACGAGTTTCTGAAATACCAGCAAATATTTTCTCACCCAATCTTGATGGTACTTGGTGGTAATGATCTTTACACAAATCCCCCTTGAATCACCAAATTTTGTTCTTCTAGTTTGAAGCGTTCGTTTACAGTAGCAGTTTATATTTTTAGGTTTCCCTCTGTTGTCTCCTATATACATAGATGAATTTGGAACTCTAAATCCAACATGTCTTGTAGTAGCTCATTGAAACTTGACAAAATAAAGGAGTACTCAGTTTTCTCTCCATGGTTTGTTTCCTCTTCAACTAGCCCTAGGCAAGACTGTGGAAAAACACTTTCATTGAGAGGGGTTCCCAAGCTTCTAAGAATTAACGAGTTTCTGAAATACCAGCAAATATTTTTTCACACAATCTTGATGATACTTGGTAGTAATAATCAGGACACAAATCCCACTTGGCTCAAAAAATTTTGTTCTTCTAGGTTGAAGCGTTCCTCTACAGTAGCAGTTTTTATATTTAGGTTTCCCTCTGTTCTCTCCCATATCAATAGATGAATTAGGAACTCTAAATCCAACATGGTTTGTAGTAGCCCTTTGAAGCTTGACAAAAAAAGTCGTTCTCAGTTTTGTCTCTATGGTTTGTTTCCTCTTCAAGTAGCCCTAAGCAGAGACTGTAGTAAAGCACTTTCATTGAAAGGGGTTGCCAATCTTCCAAGAAATTACAAATTTCCGAAATACCAGCAAATATTTTTTCACCCAATCTTGATGATACGTGGTGGTAATGACAAGTACACAAATCCCACTTGGCTCAACAATTTTGTTCTTCTAGGTTGAAGAGTTTTTTTTTTTTTTACTTTAGCAGTTTTTATTTTTAGGTTTCACTCTGTTCTCTCCTATATAGATAGAAGAATTTGGAACTCTAAATCCAACATAGTTTTTAGTAGCTCTTTGAAACTTGATAAAATAAAGTAGTTCTCAGTTTTTTCTCTATGGTTTGTTTCCTCTTCACGTAGCCCTAAGCAGAGACTGTGGAAAAGCCCTTTCATTGAAAGGGGTTGCCAAGCTTCCAAGAAATTACAAGTTTCCGAAATACCACCCAATATTTTTTCACCCAATCTTGAGGTACGTGGTGGTAATGACAAGTACACAAATCCCACTTGGCTCACCAAATTTTGTTTTTCTAGGTTGAAGCGTTCGTCTACAGTGGCATTTTTTATATTTAGGTTTCACTCGTTTCTCTCCCATAAAGATAGATTAATTTGGAACTCTAAATCCAACATGGTTTGTAGTAGCTCTTTGAAACTTGACAAAAAAAAGTTGTTCTCAGTTTTGTCTCTATGGTTTGTTTCTTCTTCAAGTAGCCCTAAGCAGAGACTTTGAAAAGTCACTTTCATTGAAAGGGGTTACCAATTTTCCAGGAAATTACGAGTTTTCAAAATACCAGCAAATATTTATTCACCCAATATGGATGATACTTGGTGGTAATGACAAGCACACAAATCCCACCTGGCTAACCAAATTTTGTTCTTCTAGGTTGAAGCGTTCCGTTACAGTAGCAGTTTTTATTTTTAGGTTTCACTCTGTTATCTTCTATATAGATAGATGAATTTGGAACTCTAAATCCAACATGGTTTGTAGTAGCTCTTTGAAACTTGACAGATAAAAGTAGTTCTCAGTTTTGTCTCTATGGTTGGTTTCCTCTTCAAGTGGCCCTAGGCAAAGACTGTGGAAAAGCAATTTCATTGAGGGGGTTTGCCAAGCTTCTAAGAAAAAACGAGTTTCCGAAATACCAGCAAATATTTTTTCACCCAATCTTGATGATACTTGGTGGTAATGATCAGTACACCACCCCACTTGGCTCAATAAATTTTGTTCTTCTAGGTTGAAGCGTTCGTCTACAGTAGCAGATTTATATTTAGGTTTCACTCAGTTCTCTCCTATATAGATAGATAAATTTGGAACTTGAAATCCAACATGGTTTGTAGTAGCTCTTTGAAACTTGATAAAATAAAGTAGATCTCAGTTTTGTCTCTATGGTTTGTTTCCTCTTCAAGTAGCCCTAGGCACAGACTGTGGAAAAGCACTTTCATTGAGAGGGGTTGAAAGCTTCTAAGAAATAATGAGTTTCCGAAATACCAGCAAATATTTTTTCACCCAATCTTGATTATACTTGGTGGTAATGATTGGTACAAAAATCCCACTTGACTCACCACATTTTGTTCTTCAATTGAAGCGTTCGTCTACAGTAGCAGTTTTTATATTTAGGTTTCACTCGGTTCTCTCCTATATAGATAGATGAATTTGGAACTCTAAATCCTACATGGATTGTAGTAATTCTTTGAAACATGACAAAATAAATAAGTTCTCAGTTTTGTCTCTATCGTTTGTTTCCTCTTCAAGTAGCCCTTGGCACAGACTGTGGAAAAGCACTTTCATTGAGAGGGGATGCCAAGCTTCTAAGAATTAACGAGTTTCTGAAATACCAGCAAATATTTTTTCACCCAATCTTGATGATACTTGGTGGTAATGATCAGTACCCAAATCCCACTTGGCTCACCAAATTTTGTTCTTCTAGGGTGAAGCGTTCGTTTACAGTAGCAATTTTTATTTTTAGGTTTCACTCTCTTCTCTCCTATATAAATAGATGAATTTGGAACTCTAAATCCAACATGGTTTGTAGTAGCTATTTGAAACGTGACAAAATACAGGAGTTCTCAGTTTTGTGTCTATGGTTTGTTTCCTCTTCAAGTAGCCCTAGGCACAGACTGTGGAAAAGCACTTTCATTGAGAGGGGTTGCAAGATTCTAAGAATTAACGAGTTTTCGAAATGCCAGCAAATATTTTTTCACCCAATCTGGATGATACTTGGAGGCAATGATCAGTACACAAATCCCACTTGTCTCACCAAATTTTGTTCTTCTGGGTTGAAGCGCTCGTCTACAGAAGCAGTTTTTATATTTAGGTTTCCCTCTGCTCTCTCCTATATAGATAGATAAATTTGGAACTCTAAATCCAACATGGTTTGTAGTAGCTATTTGAAACTTGAAAAAATAAAGGCGTTCTCAGTTTTGTCTCTATGGTTTGTTTCCTCTCAAAGTAGCACTAGGCATAGACTGTGTAAAAGCACTTTCATTGAGAGGGGTTGCCAAGCTTCTAAGATATGACGAGTTTCCGAAACACCAGCAAATATTTTTTCACCCAATCTTGATGATACTTGGTGGTAATGATCAGTACACAACTTCCACTTGGCTCAGCAAATTTTGTTCTTGTAGGTTGAAGCGTTCGTCTACAGTAGCAGTATTTATATTTAGGTTTCACTCTGTTCTCTCCTATATAGATAGATGAATTTTTTAACTCTAAATCCAACATGGTTTGTAGTAGCTATTTGAAACTTGACAAAATAAAGTAGTTCTCAGTTTTGTCGCTATGGTTTGTTTCCTCTTCAAGTAGCCCTAGGCACAGACTGTGGAAAAGCACTTACATTGAGATTGGTTGCCAAGCTTCGAAGAAATAACGAGTTTCCGAAATACCACCAAATATTTTTTCAGCCAATCTTGATGATACTTGGTGGTAATGATCAGTACACAAATCTCATTTGGCTCACCAAATTTTGTTCTTCTAGGTTGAAGCGATCGTCTACAGTAGCAGTTTTTATATTTAGGGTTCCCTCTGTTCTCTCCTATATAGATAGATGAATTTGGAACTCTAAATCCAACATGGTTTGTAGTAGCTCTTTGAAAATTGAAAAAATAAAGGAGTTCTCAGTTTAGTCTCTATTTTTTGTTTCCTTTTCAAGTACTCCTAGGCACAGACTGTGGAAAGCACTTTTATTGAGAGGGGTTGAAAGGTTCTAAGAATTAATGAGTTTCCGAAATAACAGCAAATATTTTTTTCACCCAATCTTGATGATAATGGTGGTAATGATCAGTACACAAATCCCACTTGGCTCACCAAATTATGTTCCTCTAGGTTAAAGCGTTCGTCTACAGTATCAGTTTTTATTTTTAGGTTTCACTCTGTTCTCTCCTATATAGATAGATGAATTTGGAACACTAAATTCATCATGGTTTGTAGTAGCTCTTTGAAACTTGACAAAATAAAGGAGTTCTCAGTTTTGTCTCTATGGTTTGTTTCCTCTTCAAGTAGCCCTAGGCACAGACTGTGGAAAAGCACTTTCATGGTGAGGAGTTGCCAAGCTTCTAAGAATTAACGAGTTTCCGAAATAGCAGCTAATATTTTTTCACCCAATTTTGATTATGCTTGGTGGTAATGATCAGTACACAAATCCCACTTGGCTCACCAAATTTTATTCTTCTTGGTTGAAGCGTTTGTCTACAGTAGCAGTTTCTATATTTAGGTTTCCCTCTGTTCTCTTCTATACAGATAGATGAATTTGGAACTCTAAATCCAACAGGGTTCGTAGTAGCTCTTTGAACCCTGACAAAATAAAGGAGTTCTCAGTTTTTTCTCTATGGTTTGTTTTCTCTTCATGTAGCCCTAGGCACAGACTGTGGAAAAGCACTTTCATGGTGAGGGGTTTCCAAGCTACTAAGTATTAACGAGTATCCGATATACCAGCAAATATTTTTTCACCCAATCTTGATGATACTTGGTGGTAATGATCAGTACACAAATCCCACTTGGCTCACCAAATTTTATTCTTTTAGGTTGAAGCGTTCGTCTACACTATCAGTCTTTATATTTAGGTTTCCCTCTGCTCTCTCCTATATAGATAGATGAATTTGGAACTCTAAATCCAACATGGTTCGTAGTAGCTCTTTGAAACTTGACAAAATAAAGGAGTTCTCAGTTTTGTCTCTATGGTTTGTTTCCTCGTCAAGTAGCCCTAGGCACAGACTGTGGAAAAGCACTGTGATTGAGAGGCGTTGCCAAGCTTCTAAGAATAAACGAGTTTCCGAAATATGAGCAAACATTTTTTACCCAATCTTGATGATACTTGGTGGTAATGATCTGTACACAAATCCCACTTGGCTCACCAAATTTTGTTCTTCTAGGTTGAAGCGTTCGTCTACAGTATCAGTTTTTATATTTAGGTTTCCCTGTGTTCTCTTCTACACAGATAGATGAATTTGGAACTCTAAATCCAACATGGTTCGAAGTAGCTCTTTGAAACTTGACAAAATAAAGGAGTTCTCAGGTTTTTCTCTATGTTTTGTTTCCTCTACAAGTAGGCCTAGGCACAGACTGTGGAAAAGCACTTTCATGGTGAGGGGTTCCCAAGCTTCTAAGAATTAACGAGTTTCCGATATTCCAGCAAATATTTTATCACCCAATTTTGATTATACTTGGTGGTAATGATCAGTACACAAATCCGACTTGGCTCACCAAATTTTGTTCTTCTAGGTTGAAGCGTTCGTCTACAGTAGCAGTTTTTATATTTAGGTTTCCCTCTGTTCTCTCCTATATAGATAGATGAATTTGGAACTCTAAATCCAACATGGTTCGTAGTAGCTCTCTGAAACTTGACAAAATTAAGGAGTTCTCAGTTTTGTCTCTTTGGTTTGTTTTCTCTTCAAGTAGCCCAAGGCGCATACGGTGGAAAAGCAATTTCATTGAGAGGGGTTGCCAAGCTTCTAAGAATTAACCAGTTTCCAAAATACCAGCAAGTATTTTTTCACCCAATTTTGTTTATACTTCGTGGTAATGATCAGTACACAAATCCCACTAGGCTCACCAAATTTTGTTCTTCTAGGTTGAAGCGTTCGCCTACAGTAGAAGTTTATATTTAGGTTTCCCTCTTTTCTCTCCTATATAGATAGATGAATTTGGAACCCTAAATCCAACATGGTTCGTAGTAGCTCTTTGAAACTTGACAAAATAAAGGAGTTCTCAGTTTTGTCTCTATGGTTTGTTTCTTCGTCAAGTAGCCCTAGGCACAGATTGTGGAAAAGCACTGTCATTGAGAGGCGTTGCCAAGCTTCTAAGAATTAACGAGTTTCCGAAATATGAGCAAACATTTTTTCACCCAATCTTGATGATACTTGGTGGTAATGATCTGTACACAAATCCCACTTGGCTCACCAAATTTTGTTCTTCTAGGTTGAAGCGTTCGTCTACAGTAGCAGTTTTTATATTTAGGTTTCCCTCTGTTCTCTCCTATATAGATAGAATTTGGAACTCTAAATCCAACATGGTTCGTAGTAGCTCTTTGAAACTTGACAAAATAAAGAGGTTCTCAGTTTTGTCTCTATGGTTTGTTTCTTCGTCAAGTAGCCCTAGGCACTGATTGTGGAAAAGCACTGTCATTGAGAGGCGTTGCCAAGCTTCTAAGAATTAACGAGTTTCCGAAATATGAGCAAACATTTTTTCACCCAATCTTGATGATACTTGGTGGTAATGATCTGTACACAAATCCCACTTGGCTCACCAAATTTTGTTCTTCTAGGTTGAAGCGTTCGTCTACAGTAGCAGTTTTTATATTTAGGTTTCCCTCTGTTCTCTCCTATATAGATAGAATTTGGAACTCTAAATCCAACATGGTTCGTAGTAGCTCTTGGAAACTTGACAATATAAAGGAGTTCTCAGTTTTGTCTCTATGGTTTGTTTCCTTTTCAAGTAGCCCTAGGCACAGACTGTGGAAAAGCACTTTCATCGAGAGGGGCTGCCAAGCTTCTAAGAATTAACGAGTTTCCGATATTCCAGCAAACACTTTTTCACCCAATCTTGATGATACTTGGTGGTAATGATCAGTCCACAATTCCCACTTGGCTCAGGAAATTTTGTTCTTCTAGGTTGAAGCGTTCGTCTACAGTAGCAGTTTTTATATTTAGTTTTCCCTCTGTTCTCTCTTATATAGATAGATTAATTTGGAACTCTAAATCCATCATGGTTTGTAGTAGCTCTTTGAAACTTGACAAAATAAAGGAGTTCTCAGTTTTGTCTCTGTGGTTTGTTACCTCTTCAAGTAGCCCTAGGCATAGACTGGAAAAGCACTTTCATTGAGAGGGGTTGCCAAGCTTCTAAGAATTAACGATTTTCCGAAACACCAACAAATATTTTTACACCGAATCTTGATGCTACTTGGTGGTAATGATCAGTACACAAATCCCATTTGGCTCACCAAATTTTGTTCTTCTAGGTTGAAGCGTTCGTCTACAGTAGCAGTTTTTATATTTAGGTTTCCCTCTGTTCTCTCCTATATAGATAGATGAATTTGGAACTCTAAATCCAACATGGTTCATAGTAGCTCTTTGAAACTTGACAAAATTAAGGAGTTCTCAGTTTTGTCTCTATGGTTTGTTTCCTCTTCAAGTAGCCCTAGGCACAGACTGTGGAAAAGCACTTTCATTGAGAAGGGTTGCCAATCTTCTAAGAATTAACGAGTTTCCAAAACACCAGCAAATATTTTTTCACCCAATCTCTATAATACTTCTTGGTAATGATCAGTACACAAATCCCACTTGGCTCACCAAATTTTGTTCTTCTAGGGTGAATCCTTCGTCTACAGTAGCAGTTTTTATATTTAGGTTTCCCTCTGTTCTCTCCTATATAGATAGAAGAATTTGGAACTCTAAATCCAACATGGTTCGTAGTAGCTCTTGGAATCTTGACAATATAAAGGAGTTCTCAGTTTTGTCTCTATGGTTTGTTTCCTTTTCAAGTAGCCCTAGGCACAAACTGTGGAAAAGCGCTTTCATCGAGAGGGGCTGCCAAGCTTCTTAGAATTAACGAGTTTCCGATATTCCAGCAAATATTTTTTCAGTAAATCTTGATGATACTTGGTGGTAATGATCAGTACACAAATCCCACATGGCTCACCAAATTTTGTTCTTCTAGGTTAAAGCGTTCGTCTACAGTAGCAGTTTAATTTAGGTTTCCCTCTGCTCTCTCCTATTTAGATAGATGAATTTGGAACTCTAAATCCAACATGGTTCGTAGTAGCTCTTTGAAGCTTGACAAAATAAAGGAGTTCTCAGTTTTCTCTCTATGGTTTGTTTTCTCTTCAAGTAGCCCAACGCGCATACGGTGGAAAAGCAATTTCATTGAGAGGGGTTGCGAAGCTTCTAAGAATTAACCAGTTTCCGAAATACCAGCAAATATTTTTTCACCCAATTTTGATTATATTTCGTGGTAATGATCAGTACACAAATCCCACTAGGCTCACCACATATTGTTCTTCTAGGTTGAAGCGTTCGCCTACAGTAGCAGTTTTTATTTTTAGTTTTCCTCTGTTCTCTCTTATATAGATAGATGAATTTGGAACACTAAATCCAACATGGTTTGTGGTAGCTCTTTAAAGTTGAAAAAATAAAGGAGTTCTCAGTTTTGTCTCTATGGATTGTTTAATCCTCAAGTAGCCCTAGGCACAGACTGTGGAAAAGCACTTTCATTGAGAAGGTTTGCCAATCTTCTAAGAATTAACGAGTTTCCGAAATACCAGCAAATATTTTTTCACCCAATCTTGATAATACTTGGTGGTAATGATCAGTACACAAATCCCACTTTGCTCACTAATTTTGTTCTTCTAGGGTGAAGCGTTCGTCTACAGTAGCAGTTTTTATATTTAGGTTTCCCTCTGTTCTCTCCTATATAGATAGAAGAATTTGGAACTCTAAATCCATCATGGTTCGTAGTAGCTCTTGGAAACTTGACAATATAAATGAGTTCTCAGTTTTGTCTCTGTGGTTTGTTACCTCTTCAAGTAGCCCTAGGCATAGACTGGAAAAGCACTTTCATTGAGAGGGGTTGCCAAGCTTCTAAGAATTAACGATTTTCCGAAACACCAACAAATATTTTTTCACCCAATCTTGATGCTACTTGGTGGTAATGATCAGTACACAAATCCCATTTTGCTCACCAAATTTTGTTCTTTTAGGTTGAAGCGTTCGTCTACAGTAGCAGTTTTTATATTTAGGTTTCCCTCTGTTCTCTCCTATATAGATAGATGAATTTGGAACTCTAAATCCAACATGATTCGTAGTAGCTCTGTGAAACTTGACAAAATTAAGGAGTTCTCAGTTTGTCTCTATGGTTTGTTTTCTCTTCAAGTAGCCCAAGGCGCATACGGTGGAAAAGCAATTTCATTGAGAGGGGTTGCCAAGCTTCTAAAAATTAACCAGTTTCCAAAATTCCAGCAAATATTTTTTCACCCAATCTTGATAATACTTGGTGGTAATGATCAGTACACAAAACCCATTTTGTTCACCAAATTTTGTTCTTTTAGGTTGAAGCGTTCGTCTACAGTAGCAGTTTTTATATTTAGGTTTCCCTCTGTTCTCTCCTATATAGATAGATGAATTTGGAACTCTAAATCCAACATGGTTCGTAGTAGCTCTTTGAAACTTGAGAAAATAAAGGAGTTCTCAGTTTTGTCTCTATGGTTTGTTTCCTCGTCAAGTAGCCCTAGGCACAGACTGTGCAAAAGCACTGTCATTGAGAGGCGTTGCCAAGCTTCGAAGAATTAACGAGTTTCTAAAATATGAGCAAACATTTTGTCACCCAATCTTGATGATACTTGGTCGTAATGATCAGTACACAAGTCCCACTTGGCTCACCAAATTTAGTTCTTCTAGGTTGAAGCGTTCGTCTACAGTAGCAGTTTTTATTTTTAGTTTTTCCTCTGTTCTCTCTTATATAGATAGATGAATTTGGAACACTAAATCCAACATGGTTTGTAGTAGCTCTTTAAACTTGACAAAATATAGGAGTTCTCAGTTTTGTCTCTATGGATTGTTTAATCTTCAAGTAGCCCTAGGAACAGACTGTGGAAAAGCACTTTCATTGAGATGGGTTGCAAATCTTCTAAGAATTAACGAGTTTCCGAAATACCAGCAAATATTTTTTCACCCAATCTTGATAATACTTGGTGGTAATGATCAGTACACAAATCCCACTTGGCTCACTAATTTTGTTCTTCTAGGGTGAAGCGTTCGTCTACAGTAGCAGTTTTTATATTTAGGTTTCCCTCTGTTCTCTCCTATATAGATAGAAGAATTTGGAACTCTAAATCCAACATGGTTCGTAGTAGCTCTTGTAAACTTGACAATATAAAGGAGTTCTCAATTTTGTCTCTATGGTTTGTTTCCTTTTCAAGTAGCCCTAGGCACAGACTGTGGAAAAGCACTTTCATGGTGAGGGGTTGCCAAGCTTCTAAGAATTAACGAGTTTCCGAAATAGCAGCTAATATTTTTTCACCCAATTTTGATTATGCTTGGTGGTAATGATCAGTACACAAATCCCACTTGGCTCACCAAATTTTATTCTTCTAGGTTGAAGCGTTCGTCTACAGTATCAGTTTTTATATTTCGGTTTCCCACTGCTCTCTCCTATATAGATAGATGAATTTGGAACTCTAAATTCAACATGGTTCGTAGTAGCTCTTTGAAACTTGACAAAATAAAGGAGTTCTCAGTTTTGTCTCTATGGTTTGTTTCCTCTTCAAGTAGCCCTAGGCACAGACTGTGAAAAAGCACTTTCATCGAGAGGGGCTGCCAAGCTTCTAAGAATTAACGATTTTCCGATATTCCAGCAAATATTTTTTCACCCAATCTTGATGCTACTTGGTGGTAATGATCAGTACACAAATCCCACTTGGCTCACCAAGTTTTCTTCTTCTAGGGTGAAGCGTTCGTCTACAGTAGCAGTTTTTATATTTAGGTTTCCCTCTGTTCTCTCTTATATAAATAGATTAATTTGGAACTCTAAATCCAACATGGTTTGTACTAGCTCTTTGAAATTTGACAAAATAAAGGAGTTCTCAGTTTTGTCTCTGTGGTTTGTTTCCTCTTCAAGTAGCCCTAGGCAGAGACTGGAAAAGCACTTGCATTGAGAGGGGTTGCCAAGCTTCTGAGAATTAACGAGTTTCCGAAACACCAGCAAACATTTTTTCACCCAATCTTGATGATACTGGCTGGTAATGATCAGTACACAAATCCCACTTGGCTCACCAAATTTTTTTCTTCTAGGTTGAAGCGTTCGTCTACAGTAGCAGTTTTTATATTTAGGTTTCCCTCTGTTCTCTCCTATATAGATAGATGATTTTGGAACTCTAAATCCAACATGGTTAATAGTAGGTCTTTGAAACTTGACAAATAAAGGAGTTCTCAGTTTTGTCTCTATGGTTAGTTTCCTCTTCAAGTAGCCCTAGGCACAGACTGTGGAAAAGCACTTTCATTGAGAAGGGTTGCCAATCTTCTAAGAATTAACGAGTTAACGAAATACCAGCAAATATTTTTTCACCCAATCTTGATAACACTTGGTGGTAATGATCAGTACACAAATCCCACTTGGCTCAACAAATTTTGTTCTTCAAGTTTGAAGCGTTCGTCTACAAAAGCAGTTTTTATATTTAGGTTTCCCTCTGTTCTCTCCTATATAGTTAGATGAATTTGGAACTCTAAATCCAACATGGTTTGTAGTAGCTCTTTGAAACTTGACAAAATAAAGGAGGTCTCAGTTTTGTCTCTGTGGTTTGTTTCCTCTTCAAGTAGCCCTAGGGAGAGACTGTGGAAAAGCAATTTCATTGAGAGGGGTTGCCAAGCTTCTAAGAATTAACGAGTTTCCGAAATACCAGCAAATATTTTTTCACCCAATCTTGATGATACTTGTTGGTAATGATCAGTACACAAACCCCACTTGGCTCAACAAATTTTGTTCTTCCAGGTTGAAGCGTTCGTCTACATATATTTAGGTTTCCCTCTGTTCTCTCCTATATAGTTAGATGAATTTGGAACTCTAAATCCAACATGGTTCGTAGTAGCTCTTTGAAACTTGACAAAATAAAGGAGTTCTCAGTTTTGTCTCTATGGTTTGTTTCCTCTTTAAGTAGCCCTAGGCACAGAATGTGGAAAAGTACTTTCATTGAGAAGGTTTGCCAACCTTCTAAGAATTAACGAGTTACCGAAATACCAGCAAATATTTTTTCACCCAATGTTGATGATACTTGGTGGTAATGATCAGTAAACAAATCCCACTTGGATCACCAAATTTTCTTCTTCTAGGTTGAAGCGTTCGTCTACAAAAGCAGTTTTTATATTTAGGTTTCCCTCTGTTCTATCCTATATAGTTAGATGAATTTGGAACTCTAAATCCAACATGGTTTGTAGTAGCTCTTTGAAACTTGACAAAATAAAAGAGGTCTCAGTTTTGTGTCTGTGGTTTGTTTCCTCTTCAAGTAGCCCTAGGGAGAGACTGTGGAAAAGCACTTTCATTGAGAGGGGTTGCCAAGCTTCTAAGAATTAACGAGTTTCCGAAATACCAGCAAATATTTTTTCACCCAATCTTGATGATACTTGGTGGTAATGATCAGTACACAAACCCCACTTGGCTCAATAAATTTTGTTCTTCCAGGTTGAAGCGTTCGGCTACATATATTTAGGTTTCCCTCTGTTCTCTCCTATATAGTTAGATTAATTTGGAACTCTAAATCCAACATGGTTCGTAGTAGCTCTTTGAAACTTGACAAAATGAAGGAGTTCTCAGTTTTGTCTCTATGGTTTGTTTCCTCTTTAAGTAGCCCTAGGCACAGAATGTGGAAAAGTACTTTCATTTTGAAGGGTTGCCAACCTTCTAAGAATTAACGAGTTACCGAAATACCAGCAAATATTTTTTCACCCAATGTTGATGATACTTGGTGGTAATGATCAGTAAACAAATCCCACTTGGATCACCAAATTTTGTTCTTCTAGGTTGAAGCGTTCGTCTACAAAAGCAGTTTTTATATTTAGGTTTCCCTCTGTTCACTCCTATATAGATAGATGAATTTGGAACACTAAATCCAAGATGGTTCGTAATAGCTCTTTGAAACTTGACAAAATAAAGGAATTCTCAGATTTTTCTCTATTGTTTGATTCCTCTTCCAGTAGCCCTAAGCAAAAACTGTTGAAAAGCACTTCTATTGAAAGGGGTTGCCAACTTACAAGAAATTACGAGTTTCCGAAATACCAGCAAATATTTTTTCACCCAATCTTGACGATCGTTGTGGTAATGATCAGTACACAAATCCCACTTGGCTCACCAAATTTTGTTCTTCTAGGTTGAAGCTTTCGTCCCCAGTAGCAGTTTTTATATTTAGGTTTCCCTCTGTTCTCTCCTATATAGATAGATGAATTTGCAACTCTAAATCTAACATGGTTTGTTGTAGCTCTTTGATACTTGACAGAAAAAGGAGTTCTCAGTTTTGTCTCTATGGTTTGTTTCCTCTTCAAGTAGCCCTAGGCTCAGACTGTGGAAAAGCACTTTCATTGAGAGGGGTTGCAAACCTTCTAAGAATTAAGGAGATTCCGAAATACCAGCAAATATTTTTTCACCCAATCTTGATGATACTTGGTGGTAAAGATCAGTACACAAATCCCACTTGCCACACCAAATTTTATTCTTCTAGGTTGAAGCGTTCGTCTAGAGTAGCAGTTTTTAATTTATGTTTCCCTCTGTTCTCTCCTATATAGATAGATGAAATTCTAACTCTAAATCCAACATGGTTCGTTGTAGCTCTTGGAAACTTGACAATATAAAGGAGTTCTCAGTTTTTTCTCTATGGTGTGTTTCCTTTTCAAGTAGCCCTAGGCACAGACTGTGGAAAAGCACTTTCATCGAGAGGAGTTGCCAAGCTTCTATGAATTAACGAGTTTCCGATATACCAGCAAATATTTTTTCACCCAATCTTGATGATACTTGGTGGTAATGATCAGTACACAAATCCCACTTGGCTCACCAAATTTTGATCTTCTAGGTTGAAGCGTTCGTCAACAGTAGCATTTTTTATATTTAGGTTTCCCTCTGTTGTCTCCTATATAGATAGATGAATTTGGAACTCTAAATCCAACATGGTTCGTAGTAGCTCTTTGAAACTTGACAAAATGAAGGAGTTCTCAGTTTTCTCTCTATGGTTTGTTTCCTCTTTAAGTAGCCCTAGGCACAGAATGTGGAAAAGTACTTTCATTGAGAAGGGTTGCCAACCTTCTAAGAATTAACGAGTTACCGAAATACCAGCAAATATTTTTTCACCCAATGTTGATGATACTTGGTGGTAATGATCAGTAAACAAATCCCACTTGGATCACCAAATTTTGTTCTTCTAGGTTGAAGCGTTCGTCTACAGTAGCAGTTTTTATATTTAGGTTTCCCTCTGTTCACTCCTATATAGATAGATGAATTTGGAACACTAAATCCAAGATGGTTCGTAATAGCTCTTTGAAACTTGACAAAATAAAGGAGTTCTCAGATTTTTCTCTATTGTTTGTTTCCTCTTCCAGTAGCCCTAAGCAAAAACTGTTGAAAAGCACTTCTATTGAAAGGGGTTGCCAACTTACAAGAAATTACGAGTTTCCGAAATACCAGCAAATATTTTTTCACCCAATCTTGACGATCGTTGTAATAATGATCAGTACACAAATCCCACTTGGCTCACCAAATTTTGTTCTTCTAGGTTGAAGCTTTCGTCCCCAGTAGCAGTTTTTATATTTAGGTTTCCCTCTGTTCTCTCCTATATAGATAGATGAATTTGGAACTCTAAATCTAACATGGTTTGTTGTAGCTCTTTGATACTTGACAGAAAAAGGAGTTCTCAGTTTTGTCTCTATGGTTTGTTTCCTCTTCAAGTAGCCCTAGGCTCAGACTGTGGAAAAGCACTTTCATTGAGAGGGGTTGCAAACCTTCTAAGAATTAAGGAGATTCCGAAATACCAGCAAATATTTTTTCACCCAATCTTGATGATACTTGGTGGAAAAGATCAGTACACAAATCCCACTTGCCTCACCAAATTTTATTCTTCTAGGTTGAAGCGTTCGTCTACAGTAGCAGTTTTTATATTTATGTTTCCCTCTGTTCTCTCCTATATAGATAGATGAAATTCTAACTCTAAATCCAACATGGTTCGTTGTAGCTCTTGGAAACTTGACAATATAAAGGAGTTCTCAGTTTTTTCTCTATGGTGTGTTTCATTTCCAAGTAGCCCTAGGCACAGACTGTGGAAAAGCACTTTCATCGAGAGGAGTTGCCAAGCTTCTATGAATTAACGAGTTTCCGATATACCAGCAAATATTTTTTCACCCAATCTTGATGATACTTGGTGGTAATGATCAGTACACAAATCCCACTTGGCTCACCAAATTTTGATCTTCTAGTTTGAAGCGTTCGTCAACAGTAGCATTTTTTATATTTAGGTTTCCTTCTGTTCTCTCCTATATAGATAGATGAATTTGGAACTCTAAATCCAACATGGTTTGTAGTAGCTCTTTGATACTTGACAAAATAAAGGAGTTCCCGGTTTTTTCTCTATGGTTTGTTTCCTCTTCAAGTAGCCCTAGGCACAGACTGTGGAAAAGCACTTTCATTGAGAGGGTTGCCAACCTTCTAAGAATAAACGAGTTTCTGAAATACCAGCACATATTTTTTCACCCAATATTGATGATACCTGGTGGTAATGATCAGTACACAAATCCCACTTGGCTCACCAAATTTTGTTCTTCTAGGTTGAAGCGTTCGTCTACAGTAGCAGTTTTTATATTTAGGTGTCCCTCTGTTCTCTCCTATATAGATAGATGAATTTGGAACTCTAAATCCAACATGGTTCGTAGTAGCATTTTGAAACTTGACAAAATAAAGGAGTTCTCAGTGTTGTCTCTATGGTTTGTTTCCTCTTTAAGTAGCCCTAGGCACAGACTGTGGAAAAGCCCTTTCATTGAGAAGGGTTGCCAACCTTCTATGAATTAACGAGTTACCGAAATACCAGCAAATATTTATTCACCCAATCTTGATGATACTTGGTAGTAATGATCAGTACGCAAATTCCACTTGGCTCACCAAATTTTATTCTTCTAGGTTGAAGCGTTCATGTACATTAGCAGTTTTTATATTTAGGTTTCCCTCTGTTCTCTCCTATATAGATAGATGAATTTGGAACTCTAAATCCAACATGGTTCGTAGTAGCTCTTGGAAACTTGACAATATAAAGGAGTTCTCAGTTTTTTGTCTATGGTTTCTTTCCTTTTCAAGTAGCCCTAGTCACAGACTGTGGAAAAGCAATTTAATCGAGAGGGGTTTCCAAGCTTCTAAGAATTAACGAGTTTCCGATGCACCAGCAAATATTTTTTCACGCAATCCTGATGATACTTAGTGGTAATGATCAGTACACAAATCCCACTTGGCTCACCAAATTTTGTTCTTCTAGGTTGAAGCGTTCGTCTACAGTAGCAGTTTTTATATTTTGGTTTCCTTCTGTTCTCTCCTATATTGATAGATGAATTTGGAACTCTAAATCCAACATGGTTTGTAGTATCTCTTTGATACTTGACAAAATAAAGGAGTTCTCAGTTTTGTCTCTACGGTTTGTTTCCTCTTCAAGTAGCCCTAGGCACAGACTGTGGAAAAGCACTTTCATTGAGAAGGGTTGCCAACCTTCTAAAATTTAACGGGTTTCCGAAATACCAGCAAATATTTTTTCACCCAATCTTGATGATACTTGGTGGTATTGACCAGTACACAAATCCCACTTGGCTGATTAAATTTTGTTCTTCTAGGTTGAAGCGTTCATCTACAATAGCTGTTTTTATATTTAGGTTTCCCTCTGTTCTCTCCATTATAGATAGATGAATTTGGAACTCTAAATTCAACATGGTTTGTAGTAGCTCTTTGAAACTTGACAAAATAAAGGAGTTCTCCGTTTTGTCTCTATGGTTTGTTTCCTCTTCAAGTAGCCCTAGGCACAGACTGTGGAAAAGCACTTTCATTGAGAGGGGTTGCCAAGCTTCTAAGAATTAACGAGTTTCCGAAATACCAGCTAATATTTTTTCACCCAATCTTGATGATACTTGGTGGTCATGATCAGTATACAAATCCCACTTGGCTCAGCAAATTTTGTTCTTCTATGTTGAAGCGTTCGCCTACTGTAGTAATTTTTATATTTAGGTTTCCCTCTGTTCTCTACTATATAGATAGATGAATTTGGAACTCTAAATCCAACATGGATTGTAGTAATTCTTTGAAACTTGACAAAATAAAGGACTTCTCAGTTTTGTCTCTATGGTTTGTTTCCTCTTCAAGTAGCCCTAGGCACAGACTGTGGAAAGCACTTTCATTGAGAGGGGTTGACAAGTTTCTAAGAATTAACCAGGATCCGAAATAACAGCAAATATTTTTTTTTCACCAATCTTGATGACACTGGGTGGTAATGATAAGTACACAAATCCCACTTGGCTCACCAAATTCTGTTCTTCTAGGTTAAAGCTTTCGGCTACAGTAGCAGTTTTTATTTTTAGGTTTCACTCTGTTCTTTACTATATCGATAGATGAATTAGGAACTCTAAATCCAACATGGTTTGTAGTAGCTCTTTGAAACTTGACAAAATGAAGGAGTTCTCAGTTTTGTCTCTATGATTTGTTTCATCTTCAATTAGCCCAAAGCAGAGACTGTGGAAAAGCACTTTCATTGATAGGGGTTGCCAATCTTCTAAGAATTAACGAGTTTCCGAAATACCAGCAAATATCTTTTCTCCCAACCTTGATGATACTCGGTGGTAATGATAAGTACACAAATCCCACTTGGCTCACCAAATTTTGTTCTACTAGTTTGAAGCGTTCGTCTATAGTATCCGTATTTATATTTAGGTTTCACTCTGTTCTCTCCAATATAGATAGATGAATTTGGAACTCTAAATCCAACATGGTTTGTAGTAGCTCTTTGACACTTGACAAAATGAAGTAGTTCTCAGTTTTGCTTCTATGATTTGTTTCGTCTTCAAGTAGCCCAAAGCAGAGACTGTGGAAAAGCACTTTCATTGAGAGGGGTTGCCAAGCTTCAAAGATTTAACGAGTTTCCGAAATACCAGCAAATATTTTTTCTTCCGATCTTGATGATACTCGGTCTAATGATCAGTACACAAATCCCACTTGGCTCACCAAATTTTGTTCTTCTAGGCTTAAGCGTTCGTCTACAGTAGCAGTTTTGATATTTAGGTTTCCCTCTGTTCTCTCCTATATAGATAGATGAATTTGGAACTCTAAATCCGACATGGATTGTAGTAATTCTTTGAAACTTGACAAAATAAAGGACTTCTCAGTTTTGTCTCTATGGTTTGTTTCCTCTTCAAGTAGCCCTAGGCACAGACTGTGGAAAAGCACTTTCATTGGGAGGGGGGGTTGCCAAGCTTCAAAGAATTAACGAGTTTCCGAAATACCAGAAAATATTTTTTCACCCAATCTTGATGATACTTGGTGATAATGATCAGTACACAAATCCAACTTGGCTCACCAAATTTTGTTCTTCTAGGTTTAAGCGTTCGTCTACAGTAGCAGTTTTTATATTTAGGTTTCCCTCTGTTCTCTCCTACATAGATAGATGAATTTGGAACTCTATATCCAACATGGTGTGTAGTAGCTCTTTGAAACTTAACAAAATAAAGGAGTTCTCAGTTTTGTCTCTAAGGTTTGTTTCCTCTTCAAGTAGCTCTAGGCACACACTGTGGAAAAGCACTTTCATTGAGAGGGGTTGCAAAGCTTCTAAGAATTTACGAGTTTCCGAAGTACCAGCAAAATATATTTTCACCCAATCTTGATGATACTTGGTGGTAATGATCAGTACACAAATCCCACTTAGCTCACCAAATTTTGTTTTTCCAGGTTGAAGTGTTCGTCAACAATAGCAGTTTTTATATTTAGGTTTCCCTCTGTTCTCTCCTATATAGATAGATGAATTTGGAACTCTAAATCCAACATGGTTTGTAGTAGCTCTTCGAATCTTGACAAAATAAAGGAGTTCTCTGTTTTGTCTCAATGGTTTGTTTCCTATTCAAGTAGCCCTAGGCACAGACTGTGGAACGCACTTTCATTGAGAGGGGTTGACAAGCTTCTAAGAATTAACGAGTTTCTGAAATAACAGCAAATATTTTTTTCAACCAAACTTGATGACACTTGGTGGTAATGATCAGTACACAAATCCCACTTGTCTCACCAAATTTTGTCCTTCTAGGTTAAAGCGTTCGTCTACAGTAGCAGTTTACATTTTTAGGTTTCAATCTGTTCTCTCCTATATCAATAGATGAATTTGGAACTCTAAATCCAACATGGTTTGTAGTAGCTCTTTGAAACTTGACAAAATGAAGTAGTTCTCCGTTTTGTCTCTATGGATTGTTTCCTCGTCATGTAGCCCTAAGCAGAGACTGTGGAAAAGCACTTTGATTGAAAGGTTTTGCCAAGCTTCCAAGAAATTACGAGTTTCCGAAATACCAGCAAATATTTTTTCACCCAATCTTGATGATAGTTGGTGGTAATGATCAGTACACAAATCCCACGTGGCTCACCAAATTTTGTTCTTCTAGGTTGAAGCGTTCGTCTAAGTAGCAGTTTTTATATTTAGGTTTCCCTCTGTTCTCTCCTACATAGATAGATGAATTTGGAACACTAAATCCAACATGGTGTGTAGTAGCTCTTTGAAACTTAAGAAAATAAAGGAGTTCTCAGTTTTGTCTCTATGGTTTGTTTCCTCTTCAAGTAGCTCTAGGCACACACTGTGGAAAAGCATTTTCATTGAGAGGGGTTGCAAAGCTTCTAAGAATTTACGAGTTTCCGAAGTACCAGCAAAATATATTTTCACCCAATCTTGATGATACTTGGTGGTAATGATCAGTACACAAATCCCACTTGGCTCACCAAATTTTGTTTTTCTAGGTTGAAGTGTTCGTCAACAGTAGCAGTTTTTATATTTAGGTTTCCCTCTGTTCTATCCTATATAGATAGATGAATTTTGAACTCTGAATCCAACATGGTTTGTAGTAGCTCTTTGAAACTTGACAAAAAGAGGAGTTCTCTGTTTTGTCTCAATGGTTTGTTTCCTATT
Organism: Callospermophilus lateralis; assembly: GCF_048772815.1. NCBI lineage: Eukaryota > Metazoa > Chordata > Mammalia > Rodentia > Sciuridae > Callospermophilus > Callospermophilus lateralis. The sequence goes on from NW_027516757.1 coordinate 49,862, forward strand.
CAAGTAGCCCTAGGCACAGACTGGGGAACGCACTTTCATTGAGAGGGGTTGACATGCTTCTAAGAATTAACGAGTTTCCGAAATAACAGCAAATATTTTTTTCAACCAAACTTGATGACACTTGGTGGAAATGATCAGTACACAAATCCCACTTGTCTCACCAAATTTTGTCCTTCTAGGTTAAAGCGTTCGTCTACAGTATCAGTTTACATTTTTAGGTTTCAATCTGTTCTCTCCTATATCGATAGATGAATTTGGAACTCTAAATCCAACATGGTTGGTAGTAGCTCTTTGAAACTTGACAAAATAAAGTAGTTCTCCGTTTTGTCTCTATGGTTTGTTTCCTCGTCAAGTAGCCCTAAGCAGAGACTGTGGAAAAGCACTTTCATTGAAAGGTTTTGCCAAGCTTCCAAGAAATTACGAGTTTCCAAAATACCAGCAAATATTTTTTCACCCAATCTTGATGATAGTTCGTGGTAATGATCAGTACACAAATCCCACGTGGCTCACCAAATTTTGTTCTTCTAGGTTGAAGCGTTCGTCTAAGTAGCAGTTTTTATATTTAGGTTTCCCTCTGTTCTCTCCTACATAGATAGATGAATTTGGAACACGAAATACAACGTGGTTTGTAGTAGCTCTTTGAAACTTGAAAAAATAAAGGAGTTCTCAGTTTTGTCTCTATGGTTTGTTTCCTCTTCAAGTAGCCCTAGGCACAGGACTGTGGAAAAGCACTTTCATTGAGAGGGGTTTCCAAGCTTCTAAGAAATAACGAGTTTCCGAATTACGAGCAAATATTTTTTCACCCAATCTTGATGATACTTGGTGGTAATGATCAGTACACAAATCTCACTTGGCTCACCAAATTTTGTTCTTCTAGGTTGAAGGGTTCGTCTACAGTAGCAGTTTTTATATTTAGGTTTCCCTCTGGTCTCTCCTATATAGATAGATGAATTTGGAACTCTAAAACCAACATGGTTTGTAGTAGCTCTTTGAAACTTGACAAAATAAACGAGTTCTCTGTTTTGTCTCTATGGTTTATTTCTTCTTCAGGTAGCCCTAGGCACAGACTGTGGAAAGCACTTTCATTGAGAGGGGTTGCCAAGCTTCTAAAAATTAGCGAGTTTCCGAAATACCAGCAAATATTTTTCACCCAATCTTGATGATACTCGGTGGTAATTATCAGTACACAAATACCACTTGGCTCACAAAATTTTTTTCTACTAGGTTGAAGCGTTCGTGTACAGTATCCGTATTTATATTTAGGTTTCACTCTGTTCTCCCCTATATAGATAGATGAATTTGGAACTCTAAATCCAACATGGTTTGTAGTAGCTCTTTGAAACTTGACAAAATAAAGTAGTTCTCAGTTTTGTCTCTATGGTTTGTTTCCTCTTCAAGTAGCCCTAGGCACAGACTGTGGAAAAGCACATTCATCGTGATTGGTTGCCAAGCTTCTAAGAGTTAACGAGTTTCTGAAATACCAGCAAATATTTTTTCACCCAATCTTGATTATACTTGGTGATAATGATCAGTACACAAATCCCACTTGGCTCACCAAATTTTGATCTTCTAGGTTAAAGCGTTCGTCTACAGTAGCAGTTTTTATATTTAGGTTTCCCTCTTTTCTCTCCTATATACATAGATGAATTTGGAACTCTAAATCCAACATGGCTTGTTGTAGCTCTTTGAAACTTGACAAAATGAAGGAGTTCTCAGTTTTGTCTCTTTGGTTTGTTTCCTCTTTAAGTAGCCCTAAGCACAGACTGTGGAAAAGCACTTTCATCAAGAGTGGTTGCCAAGCTTCTAAGAATAAACGATTTTCCGAAATAACAGCACATATTTTTTCAACCAATCTTGATGATACTTTGTGGTAATGATCAGTACACAAATCCCACTTGGCTCACCAAATTTTGTACTTCTAGGTTTAAGCGTTCGTCTACAGTAGCGTTTTTTATATTTAGGTTTCCCTCTGTTCTCCCCTATATAGATAGATGAATTTGGAACTCTAAATCCAACATGGTTTGTTGTAGCTCTTTGAATCTTGACAAAATAAAGGAGTCCTCAGTTTTGTCTCTATGGTTTGTTTCCTCTTCAAGTAGCCCTAGGCAGAGACTGTGGAAAAGCACTTTCATTGAGAGGGGTTGCCAAGTTTCTAAGAATTAACGAGTTTCCGAAATACCAGCAAATATTTTTTTCACCCAATCTTGATGATACTTGGTGGTAATGATCAGTACACAAATCCCACTTGGCTCACCAAATTTTGTTCTTCTAAGTAGAAGCGTTCGTCTACAGTATCAGTTTTTATATTTAGGTTTCCCTCTGCTCCCTCCTATATAGATAGATGAATTTGGAACTCTAAATCCAACATGGTTCGTAGTAGCTCTTTGAAACTTGACAAAATAAAGGAGTTCTCAGTTTTGTCTCTATGGTTTGTTTCCTCTTCAAGTAGCCCCAGGCACAGACTGTGGAAAAGCAATTTCATTGAGAGGGGTTGCCAAGCTTCAAAAAATTTACGAGTTTACCAAATACCAGCAAATATTTTTTCACCCAATCTCTATGATACTTGGTGGTAAAGATCAGTACACAAATCCCACTTGGCTCACCAAATTTTGTTCTTCTAGGTTGAAGCGTTCGTCTACAGTATCAGTTTTTATATTTAGGTTTCCCTCTGTTCTCTCCTATATAGATAGATGAATTTGGAACTCTAAATCCAACATGGTTCGTAGTAGCTCTATTAAACTTGACAAAATAAAGGAATTCTCAGTTTTTTCTCTATGGTTTGTTTCCTCTTCAAGTAGCCCTAGGCACAGACTGTGGAAAACCACATTCATCGTGAGGGGTTGCCAAGCCTCTAAGAATTAACGAGTTTCCGAAATACCAGCAAATATTTTTTCACCCAATCTTGATTATACTTGGCGGTAATGATCAGTACACAAATCTCACTTGGCTCACCAAATTTTGTTCTTCTAGGTTGAAGCGTTCGTCTACAGTAGCAGTTTTTATATTTAGGTTTCCCTCTGTTCTCTCCTATATAGATAGATGAATTTGGAACTCTAAATCCAACATGGTTCGTAGTAGCTCTTTGAAACTTGACAAAATAAAGGAGTTCTCAGTTTTGTCTCTATGGTTTGTTTCCTCTTCAAGTAGCCCTAGGCACAGACTGTGGAAAAGAAATTTCATTGAGAGGGGTTGCAAAGCTTCTAAGAATTAACGAGTTTCCGAAATACCAGCAAATATTTTTTCACCCAATCTTGCTGATACTTGGTGCTAATGATCACTACACAAATCCCACTTGACTCACCAAATTTTGTTGTTCTAGGTTGAAGCGTTCGTCTACAGTAGCAGTTTTTATATTTAGGTTTCGCTCTGTTGTCTCCTATATAGATAGATGAATTTGGAACTCTAAATCCAACATGGTTCGTAGTAGCTCTTTGAAACTTGACAAAATGAAGGAGTTCTCAGTTTTGTCTCTATGGTTTGTTTCCTCTTTAAGTAGCCCTAGGCACAGAATGTGGAAAAGTACTTTCATTGAGAAGGGTTGCCAACCTCCTAAGAATTAACGAGTTACCGAAATACCAGCAAATATTTTTTCACCCAATGTTGATGATACTTGGTGGTAATGATCAGTAAACAAATCCCACTTGGATCACCAAATTTTGTTCTTCTAGGTTAAAGCGTTCGTCTACAGTAGCAGTTTTTATATTTAGGTTTCCCTCTGTTCACTCCTATATAGATAGATGAATTTGGAACACTAAATCCAAGATGGTTCGTAATAGCTCTTTGAAACTTGACAAAATAAAGGAGTTCTCAGATTTTTCTCTATTGTTTGTTTCCTC
>NW_027516758.1:0-53654 GCF_048772815.1 Callospermophilus lateralis
GAACCCTTGAACCTAGAAGAGTGAAAGTTGGGCAGCCAAGTGGGATTAGTGAACTGATCATTACCACCAAGTGTCATCAAGATTTGGTGAAAAAATGTTGCTGAGATTTCAGCAAACTAGTAGTTTTTTGGAAGCTTGGCAACCCCTTTCAAACGAAAGTGTTTTTCGCCAGTCTCTGCATGGGGTACTTCAAAAGGAAACAAACCATAGAGATAGAACTTAGAACTACTTCATTTGGTCAAGTTTCAAGGAGCTAGCACAAACCGTGTTTGATTTAGAGTTTCAAAGACATCTATCTATATAGCAGAAAACAGAGTGAAACCTAAAATTTCAAAGTGTTTCTGGAAACGAACGCTTGAACCTAGAAGAGTAAAAATTGGGCAGCCAAGTGGGCTTAGTGAACTGATCATTACCACCAAGTATCATCAAGTTTTGGTGAAAAAATGTTTGCTGAGATTTCAGCAAACTAGTAGTTTTTTGGAAGCTTGGCAACCCCTTTAAAACGAAAGTGTTCTTCGCCAGTCTCTGCATGGGGTACTTCAAGAGGAAACAAACCATAGAGATAGAACTTAGAACTACTTCATTTGGTCAAGTTTCAAGGAGCTAGCACAAACCGTGTTTGATTTAGAGTTTCAAACACATCTATCTATATAACAGAAAACAGAGTGAAACCTAAAAATTCAAACTGTTACTGGAAACGAACGCTTGAACCTAAAAGAGTGAAAGTTGGGCAGCCAAGTGGGATTAGTGAACTGATCATTACCACCAAGTATCATCAAGATTTGGTGAAAAAATGTTTGCTGAGATTTCAGCAAACTAGTAGTTTTTTGAAAGCTTGGCAACCCCTTTCAAACGAAAGTGTTTTTCGCCAGTCTCTGCATGGGGTACTTCAAGAGGAAACAAACCATAGAGATAGAACTTAGAACTACTTCATTTGGTCAAGTTTCAAGGAGCTAGCACAAACCGTGTTTGATTTAGAATTCCAAACACAGCTATCTATGTTGGAGAAAACAGAGTGAAACCTAAAAATTCAAACAGTCACTGGAAACGAAAGCTTCAACCTAGAAGAATAAAATTTGGGCAGCCAAGTGGGCTTAGTGAACTGATCATTACCACCAAGTATCATCAAGATTTGGTGAAAAAATGTTTGCTGAGATTTCAGCAAACTAGTAGTTTTTTGGAAGGTTGGCAACCCCTTTCAAACGAAAGTGTTTTTCGCCAGTCTCTGCATGGGGTACTTCAAGAGGAAACAAACCATAGAGATAGAACTTAGAACTACTTCATTTTGTCAAGTTTCACGGAGCTAGCACAAACCGTGTTTGATTTAGAGTTTCAAACACATCTATCTATATAGCAGAAAACAGAGTGAAACCTAAAAATTCAAACTCTTACTGGAAACGAACGCTTGAACCTAGAAGAGTGAAAGTTGGGCAGCCAAGTGGGATTAGTGAACTGATCATTACCACCAAGTATAACAAAGATTTGGTGAAAAAAAGTTTGCTGAGATTTCAGCAAACTAGTAGTTTTTTGGAAGCTTGGCAACCCCTTTAAAACGAAAGTGTTTTTCGCCAGTCTCTGCATGGGGTACTGCAAGAGGAAACAAACCATAGAGATAGAACTTAGAACTACGTCATTTGGTCAAGTTTCAAGGAGCTAGCAAAAACCGTGTTTGATTTACAGTTTCAAACACGTCTATCTATATAGCAGAAAACAGAGTGAAACCTAAAAATTCAAAGTGTTACTGGAAACGAACGCTTGAACCTAGAAGAGTGACAATTGGGCAGCCAAGTGGGCTTAGTGAACTGATCATTACCACCAAGTATCATCAAGATTTGGTGAAAAAATGGTTGCTGAGATTTCAGCAAACTAGTAGTTTTTTGGAAGCTTGGCAACCCCTTACAAACGAAAGTGTTCTTCGCCAGTCTCTGCATGGGGTACTTCCAGAGGAAACAAACCATAGAGATAGAACTTAGAACTACTTCATTTTGTCAAGTTTCAAGGCGCTAGCACAAACCGTGTTTGATTTAGAGTTTCAAACACATCTATCTATATAGCAGAAAACAGAGTGAAACCTAAAAATTCAAACTGTTACTGGAAACGAACGCTTGAACCTAGAAGAGTGAAAGTTGGGCAGCCAAGTGGGATTAGTGAACTGATCATTACCACAAAGTATCATCAAGATTTGGTGAAAAAATGTTTGCTGAGATTTCAGCAAACTAGTAGTTTTTTGGAAGCTTGGCAACCCCTTTCAAACGAAAGTATTTTTCGCTAGTTTCTGCATGGGGTACTTCAAGAGGAAACAAACCATAGAGATAGAACTTAGAACTACTTCATTTGGTCAAGTTTCAAGGAGCTAGCACAAACCGTGTTTGATTTAGAGTTTCAAACACATCTATCTATATAGCAGAAAACAGAGTGAAACCTAAAAATTCAAAGTGTTACTGGAAACGAACGCTTGAACCTAGAAGAGTGAAAATTGGGCAGCCAAGTGGGCTTAGTGAACTGATCATTACCACCAAGTATCATCAAGATTTGGGGAAAAAATGTTTGCTGAGATTTCAGCAAACTAGTAGTTTTTTGGAAGCTTGGCAACCCCTTTCAAACGAAAGTGTTCTTCGCCAGTCTCTGCATGGGGTACTTCAAGAGGAAAGAAACCATAGAGATAGAACTTAGAACTACTTCATTTTGTCAAGTTTCACGGAGCTAGCACAAACCGTGTTTAATTTAGAGTTTCAAACACATCTATCTATATAGAGAAAACAGAGTGAAACCTAAAAATTCAAACTGTTACTGGAAACGAACGCTTGAACCTAGAAGAGTGAAAGTTGGGCAGCCAAGTGGGATTAGTGAACTGATCATTACCACCAAGTGTCATCAAGATTTGGTGAAAAAATGTTTGCTGAGATTTCAGCAAACTAGTAGTTTTTTGGAAGCTTGGCAACCCCTTTCAAACGAAAGTGTTTTTCGCCAGTCTCTGCATGGGGTACTTCAAGAGGAAACAAACCATAGAGATAGAACTTAGAACTACTTCATTTGGTCAAGTTTCAAGGAGCTAGCACAAACCGTGTTTGATTTAGAATTCCAAACACAGCTATCTATGTTGGAGAAAACAGAGTGAAACCTAAAAATTCAAACAGTCACTGGAAACGAAAGCTTCAACCTAGAAGAATAAAATTTGGGCAGCCAAGTGGGCTTAGTGAACTGATCATTACCACCAAGTATCATCAAGATTTGGTGAAAAAATGTTTGCTGAGATTTCAGCAAACTAGTAGTTTTTTGGAAGGTTGGCAACCCCTTTCAAACGAAAGTGTTTTTCGCCAGTCTCTGCATGGGGTACTTCAAGAGGAAACAAACCATAGAGATAGAACTTAGAACTACTTCATTTTGTCAAGTTTCACGGAGCTAGCACAAACCGTGTTTGATTTAGAGTTTCAAACACATCTATCTATATAGCAGAAAACAGAGTGAAACCTAAAAATTCAAACTGTTACTGGAAATGAACGCTTGAACCTAGAAGAGTGAAAGTTGGGCAGCCAAGTGGGATTAGTGAACTGATCATTACCACCAAGTATCATCAAGATTTGGTGAAAAAATGTTTGCTGAGATTTCAGCAAACGAGTAGTTTTTTGGAAGCTTGGCAACCCCTTTAAAACGAAAGTGTTCTTCGCCAGTCTCTGCATGGGGTACTTCAAGAGGAAACAAACCATAGAGATAGAACTTAGAACTACTTCATTTTGTCAAGTTTCACGGAGCTAGCACAAACCGTGTTTGATTTAGAGTTTCAAAGACATCTATCTATATAGCAGAAAACAGAGTGAAACCTAAAATTCAAACTGTTACTGGAAACGAACGCTTGAACCTGGAAGAGTGAAAGTTGGGCAGCCAAGTGGGATTAGTGAACTGATCATTACCACCAAGTATAATCAAGATTTGGTGAAAAAATGTTTGCTGAGATTTCAGCAAACTAGTAGTTTTTTGGAAGCTTGGCAACCCCTTTCAAATGAAAGTGTTTTTCGCCAGTCTCTGCATGGGGTACTTCAAGAGGAAACAAACCATAGAGATAGAACTTAGAACTACTTCATTTTGTCAAGTTTCAAGGAGCTAGCACAAACCGTGTTTGATTTAGAATTCCAAACACAGCTATCTATGTTGGAGAAAACAGAGTGAAACCTAAAAATTCAAACAGTCACTGGAAACGAAAGCTTCAACCTAGAAGAATAAAATTTGGGCAGCCAAGTGGGATTAGTGAACTGATCATTACCACCAAGTATCATCAAGATTTGGTGAAAAAATGTTTGCTGAGATTTCAGCAAACTAGTAGTTTTTTGGAAGCTTGGCAACCCCTTTCAAACGAAAGTGTTTTTCGCCAGTCTCTGCATGGGGTACTTAAAGAGGAAACAAACCATAGAGATAGAACTTAGAACTACTTCATTTTGTCAAGTTTCACGGAGCTAGCACAAACCGTGTTTGATTTAGAGTTTCAAACACATCTATCTATATAGCAGAAAACAGAGTGAAACTAAAAATTCAAACTGTTACTGGAAATGAACGCTTGAACATAGAAGAGTGAAAGTTGGGCAGCCAAGTGGGATTAGTGAACTGATCATTACCACCAAGTATCATCAAGATTTGGTGAAAAAATGTTTGCTGAGATTTCAGCAAACGAGTAGTTTTTTGGAAGCTTGGCAACCCCTTTCAAACGAAAGTGTTCTTCGCCAGTCTCTGCATGGGTACCTCAAGAGGAAACAAACCATAGAGATAGAACTTAGAACTACTTCATTTTGTCAAGTTTCACGGAGCTAGCACAAACCGTGTTTGATTTAGAGTTTCAAACACATCTATCTATATAGCAGAAAACAGAGTGAAACCTAAAAATTCAAACTGTTACTGGAAACGAACGCTTGAACCTAGAAGAGTGAAAGTTGGGCAGCCAAGTGGGATTAGTGAACTGATCATTACCACCAAGTATAACAAAGGTTTGGTGAAAAAAAGTTTGCTGAGATTTCAGCAAACTAGTAGTTTTTTGGAAGCTTGGCAACCCCTTTAAAACGAAAGTGTTTTTCGCCAGTCTCTGCATGGGGTACTGCAAGAGGAAACAAACCATAGAGATAGAACTTAGAACTACGTCATTTGGTCAAGTTTCAAGGAGCTAGCAAAAACCGTGTTTGATTTACAGTTTCAAACACATCTATCTATATAGCAGAAAACAGAGTGAAACCTAAAAATTCAAAGTGTTACTGGAAACGAACGCTTGAACCTAGAAGAGTGACAATTGGGCAGCCAAGTGGGCTTAGTGAACTGATCATTACCACCAAGTATCATCAAGATTTGGTGAAAAAATGGTTGCTGAGATTTCAGCAAACTAGTAGTTTTTTGGAAGCTTGGCAACCCCTTACAAACGAAAGTGTTCTTCGCCAGTCTCTGCATGGGGTACTTCAAGAGGAAACAAACCATAGAGATAGAACTTAGAACTACTTCATTTTGTCAAGTTTCAAGGCGCTAGCACAAACCGTGTTTGATTTAGAGTTTCAAACACATCTATCTATATAGCAGAAAACAGAGTGAAACCTAAAAATTCAAACTGTTACTGGAAACGAACGCTTGAACCTAGAAGAGTGAAAGTTGGGCAGCCAAGTGGGATTAGTGAACTGATCATTACCACAAAGTATCATCAAGATTTGGTGAAAAAATGTTTGCTGAGATTTCAGCAAACTAGTAGTTTTTTGGAAGCTTGGCAACCCCTTTCAACGAAAGTATTTTTCGCCAGTTTCTGCATGGGGTACTTCAAGAGGAAACAAACCATAGAGATAGAACTTAGAACTACTTCATTTGGTCAAGTTTCAAGGAGCTAGCACAAACCGTGTTTGATTTAGAGTTTCAAACACATCTATCTATATAGCAGAAAACAGAGTGAAACCTAAAAATTCAAAGTGGTACTGGAAACGAACGCTTGAACCTAGAAGAGTGAAAATTGGGCAGCCAAGTGGGCTTAGTGAACTGATCATTACCACCAAGTATCATCAAGATTTGGTGAAAAAATGTTTGCTGAGATTTCAGCAAACTAGTAGTTTTTTGGAAGCTTGGCAACCCCTTTCAAACGAAAGTGTTCTTCGCCAGTCTCTGCATGGGGTACTTCAAGAGGAAACAAACCATAGAGATAGAACTTAGAACTACTTCATTTTGTCAAGTTTCAAGGAGCTAGCACAAACCGTGTTTGATTTAGAGTTTCAAACACATCTATCTATATATAGAAAACAGAGTGAAACCTAAAAATTCAAAGTGTTACTGGAAACGAACGCTTGAACCTAGAAGAGTGAAAGTTGTGCAGCCAAGTGGGATTAGTGAACTGATCATTACCACCAAGTGTCATCAAGATTTGGCGAAAAAATGTTTGCTGAGATTTCAGCAAACTAGTAGTTTTTTGGAAGCTTGGCAACCCCTTTCAAACGAAAGTGTTTTTCGCCAGTCTCTGCATGGGGTACTTCAAAAGGAAACAAACCATAGAGATAGAACTTAGAACTACTTCATTTGGTCAAGTTTCAAGGAGCTAGCACAAACCTTATTTGATTTAGAGTTTCAAAGACATCTATCTATATAGCAGAAAACAGAGTGAAACCTAAAATTTCAAAGTGTTTCTGGAAACGAACGCTTGAACCTAGAAGAGTAAAAATTGGGCAGCCAAGTGGGCTTAGTGAACTGATCATTACCACCAAGTATCATCAAGTTTTGGTGAAAAAATGTTTGCTGAGATTTCAGCAAACTAGTAGTTTTTTGGAAGCTTGGCAACCCCTTTAAAACGAAAGTGTTCTTCGCCAGTCTCTGCATGTTGTACTTCAAGAGGAAACAAACCATAGGGATAGAACTTAGAACTACTTCATTTGGTCAAGTTTCAAGGAGCTAGCACAAACCGTGTTTGATTTAGAGTTTCAAACACATCTATCTATATAACAGAAAACAGAGTGAAACCTAAAAATTCAAACTGTTACTGGAAACGAACGCTTGAACCTAAAAGAGTGAAAGTTGGGCAGCCAAGTGGGATTAGTGAACTGATCATTACCACCAAGTATCATCAAGATTTGGTGAAAAAATGTTTGCTGAGATTTCAGCAAACTAGTAGTTTTTTGGAAGCTTGGCAACCCCTTTCAAACGAAAGTGTTTTTCGCCAGTCTCTGCATGGGGTACTTCAAGAGGAAAAAAACCATAGAGATAGAACTTAGAACTACTTCATTTGGTCAAGTTTCAAGGAGCTAGCACAAACCGTGTTTGATTTAGAATTCCAAAACACAGCTATCTATGTTGGAGAAAACAGAGTGAAACCTAAAAATTCAAACAGTCACTGGAAACGAAAGCTTCAACCTAGAAGAATAAAATTTGGGCAGCCAAGTGGGCTTAGTGAACTGATCATTACCACCAAGTATCATCAAGATTTGGTGAAAAAATGGTTGCTGAGATTTCAGCAAACTAGTAGTTTTTTGGAAGCTTGGCAACCCCTTTCAAACGAAAGTGTTTTTCGCCAGTCTCTGCATGGGGTACTTCAAGAGGAAACAAACCATAGAGATAGAACTTAGAACTACTTCATTTTGTCAAGTTTCACGGAGCTAGCACAAACCGTGTTTGATTTAGAGTTTCAAACACAACTATCTATATAGCAGAAAACAGAGTGAAACCTAAAAATTCAAACTGTTACTGGAAATGAACGCTTGAACATAGAAGAGTGAAAGTTGGGCAGCCAAGTGGGATTAGTGAACTGATCATTACCACCAAGTATCATCAAGATTTGGTGAAAAAATGTTTGCTGAGATTTCAGCAAACGAGTAGTTTTTTGGAAGCTTGGCAACCCCTTAAAAACGAAAGTGTTCTTCGCCAGTCTCTGCATGGGGTACTTCAAGAGGAAACAAACCATAGAGATAGAACTTAGAACTACTTCATTTTGTCAAGTTTCACGGAGCTAGCACAAACCGTGTTTGATTTAGAGTTTCAAAGACATCTATCTATATAGCAGAAAACAGAGTGAAACCTAAAAATTCAAACTGTTACTGGAAACGAACGCTTGAACCTGGAAGAGTGAAAGTTGGGCAGCCAAGTGGGATTAGTGAACTGATCATTACCACCAAGTATAACAAAGATTTGGTGAAAAAATGTTCGCTGAGATTTCAGCAAACTAGTAGTTTTTTGGAAGCTTGGCAACCCCTTTAAAACGAAAGTGTTTTTCGCCAGTCTCTGCATGGGGTACTTCAAGAGGAAACAAACCATAGAGATAGAACTTCAAATACTTCATTTTTTCAAGTTTCAAGGAGCTAGCACAAACCGTGTTTGATTTAGAGTTTCAAAGACATCCATCTATATAACAGAAAACCAGAGTGAAACCTAAATTTCAAAGTGTTACTGGAAACGAACGCTTGAACCTAGAAGAGTAAAAATTGGGCAGCCAAGTGGGCTTAGTGAACTGATCATTACCACCAAGTATCATCAAGTTTTGGTGAAAAAATGTTTGCTGAGATTTCAGCAAACTAGTAGTTTTTTGGAAGCTTGGCAACCCCTTTCAAACGAAAGTGTTCTTCGCCAGTCTCTGCATGGGGTACTTCAAGAGGAAACAAACCATAGAGACAGAACTTAGAACTACTTCATTTTGTCAAGTTTCACGGAGCTAGCACAACCCTGTTTGATTTAGAGTTTCAAACACATCTATCTATATAGCAGAAAACAGAGTGAAACCTAAAAATTCAAACTGTTACTGGAAACGAACGCTTGAACCAGAAGAGTGAAAGTTGGGCAGCCACGTGGGATTAGTGAACTGATCATTACCACCAAGTATCATCAAGATTTGGTGAAAAAATATTTGCTGAGATTTCAGCAAACTAGTAGTTTTTTGGAAGCTTGCACCACTTTCAAACGAAAGTGTTTTTCGCCAGTCTCTACATGGGGTACTTCAAGAGGAAACAAACCATAGAGATAGAACTTAGATCTACTTCATTTGGTCAAGTTTCAAGGAGCTTGCACAAACCGTGTTTGATTTAGAATTCCAAACACAGCTATCTATGTAGGAGAAAACAGAGTGAAACCTAAAAATTCAAACAGTCACTGGAAACGAAAGCTTCAACCTAGAAGAATAAAATTTGGGCAGCCAAGTGGGATTAGTGAAGTGATCATTACCACCAAGTATCATCAAGATTTGGTGAAAAAATGTTTGCTGAGTTTTCAGCAAACTAGTAGTTTTTGGAAGCTTGGCAACCCCTTTCAAACGAAAGTGTTTTTCGCCAGTCTCTGCATGGGGTACCTCAAGAGGAAAAAAACCATAGAGATAGAACTAACAACTACTTCATTTTGTCAAGTTTCAAGGAGCTAGCACAAACCGTGTTTGATTTAGAGTTTCAAAGACATCTATCTATATAGCAGAAACAGAGTGAAACCTAACAATCCAACTGTTACTGGAAACGAACGCTTGAACTAGAAGAGTGAAAATTGGGCAGCCAAGTGGGCTTAGTGAACTGATCATTACCACCAAGTATCATCATGATTTGGTGAAAAAATGTTTGCTGAGATTTTAGCAAACTAGTAGTTTTTTGGAAGCTTGGCAACCCCTTTCAAACGAAAGTGTTCTTCGCCAGTCTCTGCATAGGGTACTTCAAGAGGAAACAAACCATAGAGATAGAACTTAGAACTACTTCATTTTGTCAAGTTTCACGGAGCTAGCACAAACCGTGTTTGATTTAGAGTTTCAAACACATCTATCTATATAGCAGAAAACAGAGTGAAACCGAAAAATTCAAACTGTTACTGGAAACGAACGCTTGAATCTAGAAGAGTGAAAGTTGGGCAGCCAAGTGGGATTAGTGAACTGATCATTACCACCAAGTATCATCAAGATTTGGTGAAAAAATGTTTGCTGAGATTTCAGCAAACTACTAGTTTTTTGGAAGCTTGGCAACCCCTTTCAAACGAAAGTGTTTTTCGCCAGTCTCTGCATGGGGTACCTCAAGAGGAAAAAAACCATAGAGATAGAACTAACAACTACTTCATTTTGTGAAGTTTCAAGGAGCTAGCACAAACCGTGTTTGATTTAGAATTCCAAACACAGCTATCTATGTAGGAGAAAACAGAGTGAAACCTAAAAATTCAAACTGTTACTGGAAACGAAAGTTTCAACCTAGAAGAATAAAATTTGGGCAGCCAAGTGGGATTAGTGAACTGATCATTACCACCAAGTATCATCAAGATTTGGTGAAAAAATGTTTGCTGAGATTTCAGCAAACTAGTAGTTTTTTGGAAGCTTGGCAACCCCTTTCAAACGAAAGTGTTTTTCGCCAGTCTCTGCATGGGGTACTTCAAGAGGAAAAAAAACATAGAGATAGAACTAACAACTACTTCATTTTGTGAAGTTTCAAGGAGCTAGCACAAACCGTGTTTGATTACGAGTTTCAAAGACATCTATCTATATAGCAGAAAACAGAGTGAAACCTAAAATTTCAAAGTGTTACTGGAAACGAACGCTTTAACCTAGAAAAGTAAAATTGGGCAGCCAAGTGGGCTTAGTGAACTGATCATTACCACCAAGTATCATCAAGATTTGGTGAAAAAATGGTTGCTGAGATTTCAGCAAACTAGTAGTTTTTGGAAGCTTGGCAACCCCTTTCAAACGAAAGTGTTTTTCGCCAGTCTCTGCATGGGTACTTCAAGAGGAAACAAACCATAGAGATAGAACTTAGAACTACTTCATTTGGTCAAGTTTCAAGGAGCTAGCACAAACCGTGTTTGATTTAGAATTCCAAACACAGCTGTCTATGTAGGAGAAAACAGAGTGAAACCTAAAAATTCAAACTGTTACTGGAAACGAATGCTTCAACTTAGAAGAATAAAAATTGGGCAGCCAAGTGGGATTAGTGAACTGATCATTACCACCAAGTATCATCAAGATTTGGTGAAAAAATGTTTGCTGAGATTTCAGCAAACTAGTAGTTTTTTTGAAGCTTGGCAACCCCTTTCAAACGAAAGTGTTTTTCGCCAGTCTCTGCATGGGGTACTTCAAGAGGAAACAAACCATAGAGATAGAACTTCAACTACTTCATTTTTTCAAGTTTCAAGGAGCTAGCACAAACCGTGTTTGATTTAGAGTTTCAAAGACATCCATCTATATAACAGAAAACAGAGTGAAACCTAAAATTTCAAAGTGTTACTGGAAACGAACCCTTGAACCTAGAAGAGTGAAAATTGGGCAGCCAAGTGGGCTTAGTGAACTGATCATTACCACCAAGTATCATCATGATTTGGTGAAAAAATGTTTGCTGAGATTTCAGCAAACTAGTAGTTTTTTGGAAGCTTGGCAACCCCTTTTCAAACGAAAGTGTTCTTCGCCAGTCTCTGCATAGGGTACTTCAAGAGAAAACAAACCATAGAGATAGAACTTAGAACTACTTCATTTTGTCAAGTTTCACGGAGCTAGCACAAACCGTGTTTGATTTAGAGTTTCAAACACATCTATCTATATAGCAGAAAACAGAGTGAAACCTAAAAATTCAAACTGTTACTGGAAACGAACGCTTGAACCTAGAAGAGTAAAAGTTGGGCAGACAAGTGGGATTAGTGAAGTGATCATTACCACCAAGTATCATCAAGATTGGTGAAAAAATGTTTGCTGAGTTTTCAGCAAACTACTAGTTTTTTGGAAGCTTGGCAACCCCTTTCAAACGAAAGTGTTTTTCGCCAGTCTCTGCATGGGGTACCTCAAGAGGAAAAAAACCATAGAGATAGAACTAACAACTACTTCATTTTGTCAAGTTTCAAGGAGCTAGCACAAACCGTGTTTGATTTAGAGTTTCAAAGACATCTATCTATATAGCAGAAAACAGAGTGAAACCTAAAATTTCAATGTGTTACTGGAAACGAACGCTTGAACCTAGAAGAGTAAAAATTGGGCTGCCAAGTGGGCTTAGTGAACTGATCATTACCACCAAGTATCATCAAGTTTTGGTGAAAAAATGGTTGCTGAGATTTCAGCAAACTAGTAGTTTTTTGGAAGCTTGGCAACCCCTTTAAAACGAAAGTGTTTTCGCCAGTCTCTGCATGGGGTACTTCAAGAGGAAACAAACCATAGAGATAGAACTTAGAACTACTTCATTTGGTCAAGTTTCAAGGAGCTAGCTCAAACCGTGTTTGATTTAGAGTTTCAAACACATCTATCTATAAAGCAGAAAACAGAGTGAAACCTAAAAATTCAAAGTGTTACTGGAAACGAACGCTTGAACCTAGAAGAGTGAAAATTGGGCAGCCAAGTGGGCTTAGTGAACTCATCATTACCACCAAGTATCATCAAGATTTGGTGAAAAATGTTTGCTGAGATTTCAGCAAACTAGTAGTTTTTTCGAAGCTTGGCAACCCCTTTCAAACGAAAGTGTTTTTCGCCAGTCTCTGCATGGGGTACTTCAAGAGGAAACAAACCATAGAGATAGAACTTAGAACTACTTCATTTGGTCAAGTTCAAGGAGCTAGCAAAAACCGTGTTTGATTTAGAATTAAAAACACAGCTATCTATGTAGGAGAAAACAGAGTGAAACCTAAAAATTCAAACTGTTACTGGAAACGAAAGTTTCAACCTAGAAGAATAAAATTTGGGCAGCCAAGTGGGATTAGTGAACTGATCATTACCACCAAGTATCATCAGATTTGGTGAAAAAATGTTTGCTGAGATTTCAGCAAACTAGTAGTTTTTTGGAAGCTTGGCAACCCCTTTCAAACGAAAGTGTTTTTCGCCAGTCTCTGCATGGGGTACTTCAAGAGGAAACAAACCATAGAGATAGAACTTACAACTACTTCATTTTGTCAAGTTTCAAGAGCTAGCACAAACCGTGTTTGATTTAGAGTTCAAACACATCTATCTATATAGCAGAAAACAGAGTGAAACCTAAAATTTCAAAGTGTTACTGGAAACGAACGCTTGAACCTAGAAGAGTAGAAATTGGGCAGCCAAGTGGGCTTAGTGAACTGATCATTACCACCAAGTATCATCAAGTTTTGGTGAAAAAATGTTTGCTGAGATTTCAGCAAACTAGTAGTTTTTTGGAAGCTTGGCAACCCCTTTAAAACGAAAGTGTTTTTCGCCAGTCTCTGCATGTGGTACTTCAAGAGGAAACAAACCATAGAGATACAACTTAGACTACTTCATTTGCTCAAGTTTCAAGGAGCTAGCACAAACCGTGTTTGATTTAGAGTTTCAAACACATCTATCTATATAGCAGAAAACAGAGTGTAACCTAAAAATTCAAAGTGTTACTGGAAACGAACGCTTGAACCTAGAATAGTAGAAAATTGGGCAGCCAAGTGGGCTTAGTGAACTGATCATTACCACCAAGTATCATCAAGATTTGGTGAAAAAATGTTTGCTGAGATTTCAGCAAACTAGTAGTTTTTTGGAAGCTTGGCAACCCCTTTCAAACGAAAGTGTTCTTCGCCAGTCTCTGCATGGGGTACTTCAAGAGGAAACAAACCATCGAGATAGAACTTAGAACTGCTTCATTTGGTCAAGTTTCACGGAGCTAGCACAAACCGTGTTTGATTTAGAGTTTCAAACACATCTATCTATATAACAGAAAACAGAGTGAAACCTAAAAATTCAAAGTGTTACTGAGAACGAACGCTTGAACCTAGAAGAGTGAAAGTTGGGCAGCCAAGTGGGCTTAGTGAACTGATCATTACCACCAAGTATCCTCAAGATTTGGTGAAAAAATGTTTGCTGAGATTTCAGCAAACGTGTAGTTTTTTGGAAGCTTGGCAACCCCTTTCAAACGAAAGTGTTCTTCGCCAGTCTCTGCATGGGGTACTTCAAGAGGAAACAAACCATAGAGATAGAACTTAGAACTACTTCATTTGCTCAAGTTTCAAGGAGCTAGCACAGACCGTGTTTGATTTAGAGTTTCAAACACATCTATCTATATAGCAGAAAACAGAGTGAACCTAAAAATTCAAACTGTTACTGGAAACGAACGCTTGAACCTAGAAGAGTGAAAGTTGGGCAGCCAAGTGGGATTAGTGAACTGATCATTACCAACAAGTATCATCAAGATTTGGTGAAAAAATGTTTGCTGAGATTTCAGCAAACCAGTAGTTTTTTGGAAGCTTGGCAACCCCTTTCAAACGAAAGTGTTTTTCCGCAGTCTCTGCATGGGGTACTTCAAGAGGATACAAACCATAGAGATAGAACTTAGAACTACTTCATTTGGTCAAGTTTCAAGGAGCTAGCACAACCCGTGTTTGATTTAGAGTTTCAACACATCTATCTATATAGCAGAAAACAGAGTGAAACCTAAAAATTCAAAGTGTTACTGGAAAAGAACGCTTGAACCTAGAAGAGTGAAAATTTGGGCAGCCAAGTGGGCTTAGTGAACTGATCATTACCACCAAGTATCATCAAGATTTGGTGAAAAAATGTTTGCTGAGATTTCAGCAAACTAGTAGTTTTTTGGAAGGTTGGCAACCCCTTTCAAACGAAAGTGTTTTTCACCAGTCTCTGCATGGGGTACTTCAAGAGGAAACAAACCATAGAGATAGAACTTAGAACTACTTCATTTGGTCAAGTTTCAAGGAGCTAGCACAAACCGTGTTTGATTTAGAATTCCAAACACAGCTATCTATGTAGGAGAAAACAGAGTGAAACCTAAAAATTCAAACAGACACTGGAAAGGAAAGCTTCAAACTAGAAGAATAAATTTGGGCAGACAAGTGGGATTAGTGAACTGATCATTACCACCAAGTATCATCAAGATTTGGTGAAAAAATGTTTGCTGAGATTTCAGCAAACTAGTAGTTTTTTGGAAGCTTGGCAACCCCTTTCAAACGAAAGTGTTCTTCGCCAGTCTCTGCATGGGGTACTTCAAGAGGAAACAATCCATCGAGATAGAACTTAGAACTACTTCATTTTGTCAAGTTTCACGGAGCTAGCACAAACCGTGTTTGATTTAGAGTTTCAAACACATCTATCTATATAGCAGAAAACAGAGTGAAACCTAAAAATTCAAAGTGTTACTGGAAACGAACGCTTGAACCTACAAGAGTGAAAATTGGGCAGCCAAGTGGACTTAGTGAACTGATCATTAC
The DNA here is from genome assembly GCF_048772815.1 of Callospermophilus lateralis. Classification (NCBI taxonomy): domain Eukaryota; kingdom Metazoa; phylum Chordata; class Mammalia; order Rodentia; family Sciuridae; genus Callospermophilus; species Callospermophilus lateralis. The sequence continues at coordinate 15,088 of NW_027516758.1, forward strand.
CACCAAGTATCATCAAGATTTGGTGAAAAAATGTGTGCTGAGATTTCAGCAAACGAGTAGTTTTTTGGAAGCTTGGCAACCCCTTTCAAACGAAAGTGTTCTTCGCCAGTCTCTGCATGGGGTACTTCAAGTGGAAACAAACCATAGAGATAGAACTTAGAACTACTTCATTTTGTCAAGATTCTCGGAGCTAGCACAGACCGTGTTTGATTTACAGTTTCAAACACATCTATCTATATAGCAGAAAACAGAGTGAAACCTAAAAATTCAAACTGTTACTGGAAACGAACGCTTGAACCTAGAAGAGTGAAAGTTGGGCAGCCAAGTGGGATTAGTGAACTGATCATTACCACCAAGTATCATCAAGATTTGGTGAAAAAATGTTTGCTGAGATTTCAGCAAACGAGTAGTTTTTTGGAAGCTTGGCAACCCCTTTCAAACGAAAGTGTTTTTCGCCAGTCTCTGCATGGGGTACTACAAGAGGAAAAAAACCATAGAGATAGAACTAACAACTACTTCATTTTGTCAAGTTTCAAGGAGCTAGCACAAACCGTGTTTGATTTAGAGTTTCAAAGACATCTATCTATATAGCAGAAAACAGAGTGAAACCTAAAATTTCAAAGTGTTACTGGAAACGAACGCTTGAACCTAGAAGAGTAAAAATTGGGCAGCCAAGTGGGCTTAGTGAACTGATCATTACCACCAAGTATCATCAAGATTTGGTGAAAAAATGGTTGCTGAGATTTCAGCGAACTAGTAGTTTTTTGGAAGCTTGGCAACCCCTTTAAAACGAAAGTGTTTTTCGCCAGTCTCTGCATGGGGTACTTCAAGAGGAAACAAACCATAGAGATAGAACTTAGAACTACTTCATTTGGTCAAGTTTAAGGAGCTAGCACAAACCGTGTTTGATTTAGAATTCCAAACACAGCTATCTATGTAGGAGAAAACAGAGTGAAACCTAAAAATTCAAACAGACACTGGAAACGAAAGCTTCAAACTAGAAGAATAAAATTTGGGCAGACAAGTGGGATTAGTGAACTGATCATTACCACCAAGTATCATCAAGATTTGGTGAAAAAATGTTTGCTGAGATTTCAGCAAACAAGTAGTTTTTTGGAAGCATGGCAACCCTTTTCAAACGAAAGTGTTTTTCGCCAGTTTCTGCATGGGGTACTTCAAGAGGAAACAAACCATAGAGATAGAACTTAGAACTACTTCATTTTGTCAAGTTTCAATGAGCTAGCACAAACCGTATTTGATTTAGATTTTCAAACACATTTATCTATATAACAGAAAACAGAGTGAAACCTAAAAATTCAAAGTGTTACTGGAAACGAACGCTTGAACCTAGAAGAGTGAAAATTGGGCAGCCAAGTGGGCTTAGTGAACTGATCATTACCACCACGTATCATCAAGATTTGGTGAAAAAATTTTTGCTGAGATTTCAGCAAACGAGTAGTTTTTTGGAAGCTTGGCAACCCCTTTCAAACGAAAGTGTTTTTCGCCAGTCTCTGCATGGGGTACTTCAAGAGGAAAAAAACCATAGAGATAGAACTAACAACTACTTCATTTTGTCAAGTTTCAAGGAGCTAGCACAAACCGTGTTTGATTTAGAGTTTCAAAGACATCTATCTATATAGCAGAAAACAGAGTGAAACCTAAAATTTCAAAGTGTTACTGGAAACGAACGCTTGAACCTAGAAGAGTAAAAATTGGGCAGCCAAGTGGGCTTAGTGAACTGATCATTACCACCAAGTATCATCAAGTTTTGGTGAAAAAATGTTTGCTGAGATTTCAGCAAACTAGTAGTTTTTTGGAAGCTTTGCAACCCCTTTCAAATGAAAGTGTTTTTCGCCAGTCTCTGCATGGGGTACTTCAAGAGGAAACAAACCATAGAGATAGAACTTAGAACTACTTCATTATGTCAAGTTTCACGGAGCTAGCACAAACCGTGTTTGATTTAGAGTTTCAACACTTCTATCTATATAGCAGAAAACAGAGTGAAACCTAAAAATTCAAAGTGTTACTGGAAATGAACGCTTGAACCTAGAAGAGTGAAATTTGGGCAGCCAAGTGGGCTTAGTGAACTGATCATTACCACCAAGTATCATCAAGATTTGGTGAAAAAATGTTTGCTGAGATTTTAGCAAACGAGTAGTTTTTTGGAAGCTTGGCAACCCCTTTGAAACGAAAGTGTTCTTCGCCAGTCTCTGCATGGGGTACTTCAAAAGGAAACAAACCATAGAGATAGAACTTAGAACTACTTCATTTTGACAAGTTTCACGGAGCTAGTACAAACCGTGTTTGATTTAGAGTTTCAAACACATCTATCTATATAGCAGAAAACAGAGTGAAACCTAAAAATTCAAACTGTTACTGGAAACGAACACTTGAACCTAGAAGACTGAAAGTTGGGCAGCCAAGTGGGATTAGTGAACTGATCATTACCACCAAGTATCATCAAGATTTGGTGAAAAAATGTTTGCTGAGATTTCAGCAAACTAGTAGTTTTTTGGAAGCTTGGCAACCCCTTTCAAACGAAAGTGTTTTTCGCCAGTCTCTGCATGGGGTACTTCAAGAGGAAACAGACCATAGAGATAGAACTTAGAACTACTTCATTTGGTCAAGTTTCAAGGAGCTAGCACAAACCGTGTTTGATTTAGAGTTTCAACACATCTATCTATATAGCAGAAAACAGAGTGAAACCTAAAAATTCAAAGTGTTACTGGAAACGAACGCTTGAACCTAGAAGAGTGAAAATTGGGCAGCCAAGTGGGCTTAGTGAACTGATCATTTCCACCAAGTATCATCAAGATTTGGTGAAAAAATGTTTGCTGAGATTTCAGCAAACGAGTAGTTTTTTGGAAGCTTGGCAACCCCTTTGAAACGAAAGTGTTCTTCGCCAGTCTCTGCATGGGGTACTTCAAGAGGAAACAAACCATAGAGATAGAACTTAGAACTACTTCATTTTGTCAAGTTTCACGGAGCTAGCACAAACCGTGTTTGATTTAGAGTTTCAAAGACATCTATCTATATAGCAGAAAACAGAGTGAAACCTAAAATTTCAAAGTGTTACTGGAAACGAACGCTTGAACCTAGAAGAGTAAAAATTGGGCAGCCAAGTGGGCTTAGTGAACTGATCATTTCCAAGAAGTATCATCAAGTTTTGGTGAAAAAATGTTTGCTGAGGTTTCAGCAAACTAGTAGTTTTTTGGAAGCTTGGCAACCCCTTTCAAACGAAAGTGTTTTTCGCCAGTCTCTGCATGGGGTACTTCAAGAGGAAACAAACCATAGAGATAGAACTTAGAACTACTTCATTTGGTCAAGTTTCAAGGAGCTAGCACAAACCGTGTTTGATTTAGAGTTTCAAACACATCTATCTATATAGCAGAAAACAGAGTGACACCTAAAAATTCAAAGTGTTACTGGAAACGAACGCTTGAACCTAGAAGAGTGAAAATTGGGCAGAGAAGTGGGCTTAGTGAACTGATCATTACCACCAAGTACCATCAAGATTTGGTGAAAAAATGTTTGCTGAGATTTCAGCAAACGAGTAGTTTTTTGGAAGCTTGGCAACCCCTTTCAAACGAAAGTGTTCTTCGCCAGTCTCTGCATGGGGTACTTCAAGAGGAATCAAACCATAGAGATAGAACTTAGAACTACTTCATTTTGTCAAGTTTCACGGAGCTAGCACAAACCGTGTTTGATTTAGAGTTTCAAACACATCTATCTATATAGCAGAAAACAGAGTGAAACCTAAAAATTCAAACTGTTACTGGAAATGAACGCTTGAACCTAGAAGAGTGAAAGTTGGGCAGCCAAGTGGGCTTAGTGAACTGATCATTACCACCAAGTATCATCAAGATTTGGTGAAAAAATGTTTGCTGAGATTTCAGCAAACTAGTAGTTTTTTTGGAAGCTTGGCAACCGCTTTCAAAAGAAAGTGTTTATCGCCACTCTCTGCATGGGGTACTTCAAGAGGAAACAAACCATAGAGATATAACTTAGAACTACTTCATTTGGTCAAGTTTCAAGGAGCTAGCACAAACCGTGTTTGATTTTGAATTCCAAACACAGCTATCTATGTTGGAGAAAACAGAGTGAAACCTAAAAATTCAAACAGTCACTGGAAACGAAAGCTTCAACCTAGAAGAATAAAATTTGGGCAGCCAAGTGGGATTAGTGAACTGATCATTACCACCAAGTATCATCAAGATTTGGTGAAAAAATGTTTGCTGAGATTTCAGCAAACTAGTAGTTTTTTGGAAGCTTGGCAACCCCTTTCAAACGAAAGTGTTCTTCGCCAGTCTCTGCATGGGGTACTTCAAGAGGAAACAAACCATAGAGATAGAACTTAGAACTACTTCATTTGGTCAAGTTTCAAGGAGCTAGCACAAACCGTGTTTGATTTAGAGTTTCAAATCCATCTATCTATATAGCAGAAAACAGAGTGAAACCTAAAAATTCAAAGTGTTACTGGAAACGAACGCTTGAACCTAGAAGACTGAAAGTTGGGCAGCCAAGTGGGCTTAGTGAACTGATCATTACCACCAAGTATCATCAAGATTTGGTGAAAAAATGTTTGCTGAGATTTCAGCAAACTAGTAGTTTTTTGGAAGCATGGCAACCCCTTTCAAACGAAAGTGTTTTTCGCCAGTTTCTGCATGGGGTACTTCAAGAGGAAACAAACCATAGAGATAGAACTTAGAACAACTTCATTTTGTCAAGTTTCAAGGAGCTAGCACAAACCGTGTTTGATTTAGAGTTTCAAACACATCTATCTATATAGCAGAAAACAGAGTGAAACCTGAAAATTCAAAGTGTTACTGGAAACGAACGCTTGAACCTAGAAGAGTGAAAATTGGGCAGCCAAGTGGGCTTAGTGAACTGATCATTACCACCAAGTATCATCAAGATTTGGTGAAAAAATGGTTGCTGAGATTTCAGCAAACGAGTAGTTTTTTGGAAGCTTGGCAACCCCTTTCAAACGAAAGTGTTCTTCGCCAGTCTCTGCATTTGGTACTTCAAGAGGAAACAAACCATAGAGATAGAACTTAGAACTACTTCATTTTGTCAAGTTTCACGGAGCTAGCACAAACCGTGTTTGATTTAGAGTTTCAAACACATCTATCTATATAGCAGAAAACAGAGTGAAACCTAAAAATTCAAACTGTTACTGGAAACGAACGCTTGAACCTAGAAGTGTGAAAGTTGGGCAGCCAAGTGGGATTAGTGAACTGATCATTACCACCAAGTATCATCAAGATTTGGTGAAAAAATGTTTGCTGAGATTTCAGCAAACTAGTAGTTTTTTGATAGCATGGCAACCCCTTTCAAACGAAAGTGTTTTTTGCCAGTTTCTGCATGGGGTACTTCAAGAGGAAACAAACCATAGAGATAGAACTTAGAACTACTTCATTTTGTCAAGTTTCAAGGATCTAGCACAAACCGTGTTTGATTTAGAGTTTCAAACACATCTATCTATATAGCAGAAAACAGAGTGAAACCTAAAAATTCAAAGTGTTACTGGAAACGAACGCTTGAACCTAGAAGAGTGAAAATTGGGCAGCCAATTGGGCTTAGTGAACTGATCATTACCACCAAGTATCATCAAGATTTGGTGAAAAAATGGTTTCTGAGATTTCAGCAAACTAGTAGTTTTTTGGAAGCTTGGCAACCCCTTTCAAACGAAAGTGTTCTTCGCCAGTCTCTGCATTTGGTACTTCAAGAGGAAACAAACCATAGAGATAGAACTTAGAACTACTTCATTTTGTCAAGTTTCACGGAGCTAGCACAAACCGTGTTTGATTTAGAGTTTCAAACACATCTATCTATATAGCAGAAAACAGAGTGAAACCTAAAAATTCAAACTGTTACTGGAAACGAACGCTTGAACCTAGAAGTGTGAAAGTTGGGCAGCCAAGTGGGATTAGTGAACTGATCATTACCACCAAGTATCATCAAGATTTGGTGAAAAAATGTTTGCTGAGATTTCAGCAAACTAGTAGTTTTTTGATAGCATGGCAACCCCTTTCAAACGAAAGTGTTTTTTGCCAGTTTCTGCATGGGGTACTTCAAGAGGAAACAAACCATAGAGATAGAACTTAGAACTACTTCATTTTGTCAAGTTTCAAGGATCTAGCACAAACCGTGTTTGATTTAGAGTTTCAAACACATCTATCTATATAGCAGAAAACAGAGTGAAACCTAAAAATTCAAAGTGTTACTGGAAACGAACGCTTGAACCTAGAAGAGTGAAAATTGGGCAGCCAATTGGGCTTAGTGAACTGATCATTACCACCAAGTATCATCAAGATTTGGTGAAAAAATGGTTTCTGAGATTTCAGCAAACTAGTAGTTTTTTGGAAGCTTGGCAACCCCTTTCAAACGAAAGTGTTCTTCGCCAGTCTCTGCATTTGGTACTTCAAGAGGAAACAAACCATAGAGATAGAACTTAGAACTACTTCATTTTGTCAAGTTTCACGGAGCTAGCACAAACCGTGTTTGATTTAGAGTTTCAAACACATCTATCTATATAGCAGAAAACAGAGTGAAACCTAAAAGTTCAAACTGTTACTGGAAACGAACGCTTGAACCTAGAAGACTGAAAGTTGGGCAGCCAAGTGGGATTAGTGAACTGATCATTACCACCAAGTATCATCAAGATTTGGTGAAAAAATGTTTGCTGAGATTTCAGCAAACTAGTAGTTTTTTGGAAGCATGGCAACCCCTTTCAAACGAAAGTGTTTTTCGCCAGTTTCTGCATGGGGTACTTCAAGAGGAAACAAACCATAGAGATAGAACTTAGAACTACTTCAATTTGTCAAGTTTCAAGGAGATAGCACAAACCGTGTTTGATTTAGAGTTTCAAACACATCTATCTATATAGCAGAAAACAGAGTGAAACCTGAAAATTCAAAGTGTTACTGGAAACGAACGCTTGAACCTAGAAGAGTGAAAATTGGGCAGCCAAGTGGGCTTAGTGAACTGATCATTACCACCAAGTATCATCAAGATTTGGTGAAAAAATGGTTGCTGAGATCTCAGCAAACGAGTAGTTTTTTGGAAGCTTGGCAACCCCTTTCAAACCAAAGTTTCTTCGCCAGTCTCTGCATGGGGTACTTCAAGAGGAAACAAACCATAGAGATAGAACTTAGAACTACTTCATTTTGTGAAGTTTCACGGAGCTAGCACAAACCGTGTTTGATTTAGAGTTTCAAAGACATCTATCTATATAGCAGAAAACAGAGTGAAACCTAAAATTTCAAAGTGTTACTGGAAACGAACGCTTGAACCTAGAAGAGTAAAAATTGGGCAGCCAAGTGGGCTTAGTGAACTGATCATTACCAAGAAGTATCATCAAGTTTTGGTGAAAAAATGTTTGCTGAGATTTCAGCAAACTAGTAGTTTTTTGGAAGCTTGGCAACCCCTTTCAAACGAAAGTGTTCTTCCCCAGTCTCTGCATTTGGTACTTCAAGAGGAAACAAACCATAGAGATAGAACTTAGAACTACTTCATTTTTTCAAGTTTCACGGAGCTAGCACAAACCGTGTTTGATTTAGAGTTTCAAACACATCTATCTATATAGGAGAAAACAGAGTGAAACCTAAAAATTCAAACTGTTACTGGAAACGAACGCTTGAACATAGAAGAGTGAAAGTTGGGCAGCCAAGTGGGATTAGTGAACTGATCATTACCACCAAGTATCATCAAGATTTGGTGAAAAAATGTTTGCTGAGATTTCAGCAAACTAGTAGTTTTTTGGAAGCATGGCAACCCCTTTCAAACGAAAGTGTTTTTCGCCCGTTTCTGCATGGGGTACTTCAAGAGGAAACAAACCATAGAGATAGAGCTTAGAACTACTTCATTTGGTCAAGTTTCACGGAGCTAGCACAAACCGTGTTTGATTTAGAGTTTCAAACACATCTATCTATATAGCAGAAAACAGAGTGAAACCTAAAAATTCAAAGTGTTACTGGAAATGAACGCTTGAACCTAGAAGAGTGAAAATTGGGCAGCCAAGTGGGCTTAGTGAACTGATCATTACCACCAAGTATCATCAAGGTTTGGTGAAAAAATGTTTGCTGAGATTTCAGCAAACGAGTAGTTTTTTGGAAGCTTGGCAACCCCTTTCAAACGAAAGTGTTCTTCGCCAGTCTCTGCATGGGGTACTTCAAGAGGAAACAAACCATAGAGATAGAACTTAGAACTACTTCATTTTGTCAAGTTTCACGGAGCTAGCACAAACCGTGTTTGATTTAGAGTTTCAAACACATCTATCTATATAGCAGAAAACAGAGTGAAACCTAAAAATTCAAACTGTTACTGGAAATGAACGCTTGAACCTAGGAGAGTGAAAGTTGGGCACCCAAGTGGGCTTAGTGAACTGATCATTACCACCAAGTATCATCAAGATTTGGTGAAAAAATGTTTGCTGAGATTTCAGCAAACTAGTAGTTTTTTTGGAAGCTTGGCAACCGCTTTCAAAAGAAAGTGTTTTTCGCCACTCTCTGCATGGGGTACTTCAAGAGGAAACAAACCATAGAGATAGAACTTAGAACTACTTCATTTGGTCAAGTTTCAATGAGCTAGCACAAACCGTGTTTGATTTAGAATTCCAAACAGAGCTATCTATGTTGGAGAAAACAGAGTGAAACCTAAAAATTCAAACAGTCACTGGAAACGAAAGCTTCAACCTAGAAGAATAAAATTTGGGCAGCCAAGTGGGATTAGTGAACTGATCATTACCACCAAGTATCATCAAGATTTGGTGAAAAAATGGTTGCTGAGATTTCAGCAAACTAGTAGTTTTTTGGAAGCTTGGCAACCCCTTTCAAACGAAAGTGTTCTTCGCCAGTCTCTGCATTAGGTACTTCAAGAGGAAACAAACCATAGAGATAGAACTTAGAACTACTTCATTTTGTCAAGTTTCACGGAGCTAGCACAAACCGTGTTTGATTTAGAGTTTCAAACACATCTATCTATATAGCAGAAAACAGAGTGAAACCTAAAAATTCAAACTGTTACTGGAAACGAACGCTTGAACCTAGAAGACTAAAAGTTGGGCAGCCAAGTGGGATTAGTGAACTGATCATTACCACCAAGTATCATCAAGATTTGGTGAAAAAATGTTTGCTGAGATTTCAGCAAACTAGTAGTTTTTTGGAAGCATGGCAACCCCTTTCAAACGTAAGTGTTTTTCGCCAGTTTCTGCATGGGGTACTTCAAGAGGAAACAAACCATAGAGATAGAACTTAGAACTACTTCATTTTGTCAAGTTTCAAGGAGCTAGCACAAACCGTGTTTGATTTAGAGTTTCAAACACATCTATCTATATAGCAGAAAACAGAGTGAAACCTGAAAATTCAAAGTGTTACTGGAAACGAACGCTTGAACCTAGATGAGTGAAAATTGGGCAGCCAAGTGGGCTTAGTGAACTGATCATTACCACCAAGTATCATCAAGATTTGGTGAAAAAATGGTTGCTGAGATTTCAGCAAACGAGTAGTTTTTTGGAAGCTTGGCAACCCCTTTCAAACCAAAGTGTTCTTCGCCAGTCTCTGCATGGGGTACTTCAAGAGGAAACAAACAATAGAGATAGAACTTAGAACTACTTCATTTTGTCAAGTTTCACGGAGCTAGCACAAACCGTGTTTGATTTAGAGTTTCAAACACATCTATCTATATAGCAGAAAACAGAGTGAAACCTAAAAATTCAAACTGTTACTGGAAACGAACGCTTGAACCTAGAAGTGTGAAAGTTGGGCAGCCAAGTGGCATTAGTGAACTGATCATTACCACCAAGTATCATCAAGATTTGGTGAAAAAATATTTGCTGAGATTTCAGCAAACTAGTAGTTTTTTGATAGCATGGCAACCCCTTTCAAACGAAAGTGTTTTTTGCCAGTTTCTGCATGGGGTACTTCAAGAGGAAACAAACCATAGAGATAGAACTTAGAACTACTTCATTTTGTCAAGTTTCAAGGATCTAGCACAAACCGTGTTTGATTTAGAGTTTCAAACACATCTATCTATATAGCAGAAAACAGAGTGAAACCTAAAAATTCAAACTGTTACTGGAAACGAACGCTTGAACCTAGAAGAGTAAAAATTGGGCAGCCAAGTGGGCTTAGTGAACTGATCATTACCAAGAAGTATCATCAAGTTTTGGTGAAAAAATGTTTGCTGAGATTTCAGCAAACTAGTAGTTTTTTGGAAGCTTGGCAACCCCTTTCAAACGAAAGTGTTCTTCCCCAGTCTCTGCATTTGGTACTTCAAGAGGAAACAAACCATAGAGATAGAACTTAGAACTACTTCATTTTTTCAAGTTTCACGGAGCTAGCACAAACCGTGTTTGATTTAGAGTTTCAAACACATCTATCTATATAGGAGAAAACAGAGTGAAACCTAAAAATTCAAACTGTTACTGGAAACGAACGCTTGAACATAGAAGAGTGAAAGTTGGGCAGCCAAGTGGGATTAGTGAACTGATCATTACCACCAAGTATCATCAAGATTTGGTGAAAAAATGTTTGCTGAGATTTCAGCAAACTAGTAGTTTTTTGGAAGCATGGCAACCCCTTTCAAACGAAAGTGTTTTTCGCCCGTTTCTGCATGGGGTACTTCAAGAGGAAACAAACCATAGAGATAGAGCTTAGAACTACTTCATTTGGTCAAGTTTCACGGAGCTAGCACAAACCGTGTTTGATTTAGAGTTTCAAACACATCTATCTATATAGCAGAAAACAGAGTGAAACCTAAAAATTCAAAGTGTTACTGGAAATGAACGCTTGAACCTAGAAGAGTGAAAATTGGGCAGCCAAGTGGGCTTAGTGAACTGATCATTACCACCAAGTATCATCAAGATTTGGTGAAAAAATGTTTGCTGAGATTTCAGCAAACGAGTAGTTTTTTGGAAGCTTGGCAACCCCTTTCAAACGAAAGTGTTCTTCGCCAGTCTCTGCATGGGGTACTTCAAGAGGAAACAAACCATAGAGATAGAACTTAGAACTACTTCATTTTGTCAAGTTTCACGGAGCTAGCACAAACCGTGTTTGATTTAGAGTTTCAAACACATCTATCTATATAGCAGAAAACAGAGTGAAACCTAAAAATTCAAACTGTTACTGGAAATGAACGCTTGAACCTAGGAGAGTGAAAGTTGGGCACCCAAGTGGGCTTAGTGAACTGATCATTACCACCAAGTATCATCAAGATTTGGTGAAAAAATGTTTGCTGAGATTTCAGCAAACTAGTAGTTTTTTTGGAAGCTTGGCAACCGCTTTCAAAAGAAAGTGTTTTTCGCCACTCTCTGCATGGGGTACTTCAAGAGGAAACAAACCATAGAGATAGAACTTAGAACTACTTCATTTGGTCAAGTTTCAAGGAGCTAGCACAAACCGTGTTTGATTTTGAATTCCAAACACATCTATCTATGTTGGAGAAAACAGAGTGAAACCTAAAAATTCAAACAGTCACTGGAAACGAAAGCTTCAACCTAGAAGAATAAAATTTGGGCAGCCAAGTGGGATTAGTGAACTGATCATTACCACCAAGTATCATCAAGATTTGGTGAAAAAATGGTTGCTGAGATTTCAGCAAACTAGTAGTTTTTTGGAAGCTTGGCAACCCCTTTCAAACGAAAGTGTTCTTCGCCAGTCTCTGCATTAGGTACTTCAAGAGGAAACAAACCATAGAGATAGAACTTAGAACTACTTCATTTTGTCAAGTTTCACGGAGCTAGCACAAACCGTGTTTGATTTAGAGTTTCAAACACATCTATCTATATAGCAGAAAACAGAGTGAAACCTAAAAATTCAAACTGTTACTGGAAACGAACGCTTGAACCTAGAAGACTAAAAGTTGGGCAGCCAAGTGGGATTAGTGAACTGATCATTACCACCAAGTATCATCAAGATTTGGTGAAAAAATGTTTGCTGAGATTTCAGCAAACTAGTAGTTTTTTGGAAGCATGGCAACCCCTTTCAAACGTAAGTGTTTTTCGCCAGTTTCTGCATGGGGTACTTCAAGAGGAAACAAACCATAGAGATAGAACTTAGAACTACTTCATTTTGTCAAGTTTCAAGGAGCTAGCACAAACCGTGTTTGATTTAGAGTTTCAAACACATCTATCTATATAGCAGAAAACAGAGTGAAACCTGAAAATTCAAAGTGTTACTGGAAACGAACGCTTGAACCTAGAAGAGTGAAAATTGGGCAGCCAAGTGGGCTTAGTGAACTGATCATTACCACCAAGTATCATCAAGATTTGGTGAAAAAATGGTTGCTGAGATTTCAGCAAACGAGTAGTTTTTTGGAAGCTTGGCAACCCCTTTCAAACCAAAGTGTTCTTCGCCAGTCTCTGCATGGGGTACTTCAAGAGGAAACAAACAATAGAGATAGAACTTAGAACTACTTCATTTTGTCAAGTTTCACGGAGCTAGCACAAACCGTGTTTGATTTAGAGTTTCAAACACATCTATCTATATAGCAGAAAACAGAGTGAAACCTAAAAATTCAAACTGTTACTGGAAACGAACGCTTGAACCTAGAAGTGTGAAAGTTGGGCAGCCAAGTGGCATTAGTGAACTGATCATTACCACCAAGTATCATCAAGATTTGGTGAAAAAATATTTGCTGAGATTTCAGCAAACTAGTAGTTTTTTGATAGCATGGCAACCCCTTTCAAACGAAAGTGTTTTTTGCCAGTTTCTGCATGGGGTACTTCAAGAGGAAACAAACCATAGAGATAGAACTTAGAACTACTTCATTTTGTCAAGTTTCAAGGATCTAGCACAAACCGTGTTTGATTTAGAGTTTCAAACACATCTATCTATATAGCAGAAAACAGAGTGAAACCTAAAAATTCAAAGTGTTACTGGAAACGAACGCTTGAACCTAGAAGAGTGAAAATTGGGCAGCCAATTGGGCTTAGTGAACTGATCATTACCACCAAGTATCATCAAGATTTGGTGAAAAAATGTTTGCTGAGATTTCAGCAAACGAGTAGTTTTTTGGAAGCTTGGCAACCCCTTTCAAACGAAAGTGTTTTTCGCCAGTCTCTGCATGGGGTACTTCAAGAGGAAACAAACCATAGAGATAGAACTTAGAACTACTTCATTTTGTCAAGTTTCACGGAGCTAGCACAAACCGTGTTTGTTTTAGAGTTTCAAACACATCTATCTATATAGCAGAAAACAGAGTGAAACCTAAAAATTCAAACTGTTACTGGAAGAACGCTTGAACGTAGGAGAGTGAAAGTTAGGCAGCCAAGTGGGCTTAGTGAACTGATCATTTCCACCAAGTATCATCAAGTTTTGGTGAAAAAAATGTTTGCTGAGATTTCAGCAAACTAGTAGTTTTTTGGAAGGTTGGCAACCCTTTTAAAACGAAAGTGTTTTTCGCCAGTCTCTGCATGGGGTACTTCAAGAAGAAACAAACCATAGAGATAGAACTTAGAACTACTTCATTTTGTCAAGTTTCAAGGAGCTAGCACAAACCGTGTTTGATTTAGAGTTTCAAACACATCTATCTATATAGCAGAAAACAGAGTGAAACCTAAAAATTCACACTGTTACTGGAAACGAACGCTTGAACCTAGAAGTGTGAAAGTTGGGCAGCCAAGTGGGATTAGTGAACTGATCATTACCACCAAGTATCATCAAGATTTGGTGAAAAAATGTTTGCTGAGATTTCAGCAAACTAGTAGTTTTTTGGAAGCATGGCAACCCCTTTCAAACGAAAGTGTTTTTCGCCAGTTTCTGCATGGGGTACTTCAAGAGGAAACAAACCATAGAGATAGAACTTAGAACTACTTCATTTTGTCAAGTTTCAAGGAGCTAGCACAAACCGTGTTTGATTTAGAGTTTCAAACACATCTATCTATATAGCAGAAAACAGAGTGAAACCTAAAAATTCAAACTGTTACTGGAAACGAACGCTTGAACCTAGAAGTGTGAAAGTTGGGCAGCCAAGTGGGATTAGTGAACTGATCATTACCACCAAGTATCATCAAGATTTGGTGAAAAAATGTTTGCTGAGATTTCTGCAAACTAGTAGTTTTTTGGAAGCATGGCAACCCCTTTCAAACGAAAGTGTTTTTCGCCAGTTTCTGCATGGGGTACTTCAAGAGGAAACAAACCATAGAGATAGAACTTAGAACTACTTCATTTTGTCAAGTTTCAAGGAGCTAGCACAAACCGTGTTTGATTTAGAGTTTCAAACACATCTATCTATATAGCAGAAAACAGAGTGAAACCTAAAAATTCAAAGTGTTACTGGAAACGAACGCTTGAACGTATAAGAGTGAAAGTTGGGCAGCCAAGTGGGCTTAGTGAACTGATCATTACCACCAAGTATCATCAAGATTTGGTGAAAAAATGTTTGCTGAGATTTCAGCAAACGAGTAGTTTTTTGGAAGCTTGGAAACCCCTTTCAAACGAAAGTGTTCTTCGCCAGTCTCTGCATGGGGTACTTCAAGAAGAAACAAACCATAGAGATAGAACTTAGAACTACTTCATTTTGTCAAGTTTAACGGAGCTAGCACAAACCGTGTTTGATTTAGATTTTCAAACACATCTATCTATATAGCAGAAAACAGAGTGAAACCTAAAAATTCAAACTGTTACTGGAAACGAACGCTTGAACGTAGAAGAGTGAAAGTTAGGCAGCCAAGTGGGCTTAGTGAACTGATCATTTCCACCAAGTATCATCAAGTTTTGGTGAAAAAAATATTTGCTGAGATTTCAGCAAACTAGTAGTTTTTTGGAAGGTTGGCAACCCCTTTAAAACGAAAGTGTTTTTCACCAGTCTCTGCATGGGGTACTTCAAGAGGAAACAAACCATAGAGATAGAACTTAGAACTACTTCATTTTGTAAAGTTTGAAGGAGCTAGCACAAACCGTGTTTGATTTAGAGTTTCAAACACATCTATCTATATAGCAGAAAACAGAGTGAAACCTGAAAATTCAAAGTGTTACTGGAAACGAACGCTTGAACCTAGAAGAGTGAAAATTGGGCAGCCAAGTGGGCTTAGTGAACTGATCATTACCACCAAGTATCATCAAGATTTGGTGAAAAAATGTGTGCTAAGATTTCAGCAAACTAGTAGTTTTTTGGAAGCTTGGCAACCCCTTTCAAACGAAAGTGTTTTTCGCCAGTCTCTGCATGGGGTACTTCAAGAGGAAACAAACCATAGAGATAGAACTTAGAACTACTTCATTTTGTAAAGTTTGAAGGAGCTAGCACAAACCGTGTTTGATTTAGAGTTTCAAACACATCTATCTATATAGCAGAAAACAGAGTGAAACCTGAAAATTCAAAGTGTTACTGGAAACGAACGCTTGAACCTAGAAGAGTGAAAATTGGGCAGCCAAGTGGGCTTAGTGAACTGATCATTACCACCAAGTATCATCAAGATTTGGTGAAAAAATGTTTGCTGAGATTTCAGCAAACTAGTAGTTTTTTGGAAGCATGGCAACCCCTTTTAAACGAAAGTGTTTTTCGCCAGTTTCTGCATGGGGAACTTCAAGAGGAAACAAACCATAGAGATAGAACTTAGAACTACTTCATTTTGTCAAGTTTCAAGGAGCTAGCACAAACCGTGTTTGATTTAGAGTTTCAAACACATCTATCTATATAGCAGAAAACAGAGTG
This sequence comes from Callospermophilus lateralis, assembly GCF_048772815.1. Lineage (NCBI taxonomy): Eukaryota > Metazoa > Chordata > Mammalia > Rodentia > Sciuridae > Callospermophilus > Callospermophilus lateralis. The sequence continues at coordinate 30,742 of NW_027516758.1, forward strand.
AAACCTAAAAATTCAAACTGTTACTGGAAACGAACGCTTGAACCTAGAAGTGTGAAAGTTGGGCAGCCAAGTGGGATTAGTGAACTGATCATTACCACCAAGTATCATCAAGATTTGGTGAAAAAATGTTTGCCGAGATTTCAGCAAACTAGTAGTTTTTTGGAAGCATGGCAACCCCTTTCAAACGAAAGTGTTTTTCGCCAGTTTCTGCATGGGGTACTTCAAGAGGAAACAAACCATAGAGATAGAACTTAGAACTACTTCATTTTGTCAAGTTTCAAGGAGCTAGCACAAACCGTGTTTGATTTAGAGTTTCAAACACATCTATCTATATAGCAGAAAACAGAGTGAAACCTAAAAATTCAAAGTGTTACTGGAAACGAACGCTTGAACCTAGAAGAGTGAAAATTGGGCAGCCAAGTGGGCTTAGTGAACTGATCATTACCACCAAGTATCATCAAGATTTGGTGAAAAAATGTTTGCTGATATTTCAGCAAACGAGTAGTTTTTTGGAAGCTTGGCAACCCCTTTCAAACGAAACTGTTTTTCGCCAGTCTCTGCATGGGGTACTTCAAGAGGAAACAAACCATACATATAGAACTTAGAACTACTTCATTTTGTCAAGTTTCACGGAGCTAGCACAAACCGTGTTTGATTTAGAGTTTCAAAAACATCTATCTATATAGCAGAAAACAGAGTGAAACCTAAAAATTCAAAGTGTTACTGGAAACGAACGCTTGAACCTAGAAGAGTGAAAATTGGGCAGCCAAGTGGACTTAGTGAACTGATCATTACCACCAAGTATCATCAAGATTTGGTGAAAAAATGTGTGCTAAGATTTCAGCAAACTAGTAGTTTTTTGGAAGGTTGGCAACCCCTTTAAAACGAAAGTGTTTTTCACCAGTCTCTGCATGGGGTACTTCAAGAGGAAACAAACCATAGAGATAGAACTTAGAACTACTTCATTTTGTAAAGTTTGAAGGAGCTAGCACAAACCGTGTTTGATTTAGAGTTTCAAACACATCTATCTATATAGCAGAAAACAGAGTGAAACCTGAAAATTCAAAGTGTTACTGGAAACGAACGCTTGAACCTAGAAGAGTGAAAATTGGGCAGCCAAGTGGGCTTAGTGAACTGATCATTACCACCAAGTATCATCAAGATTCGTGAAAAAATGTGTGCTAAGATTTCAGCAAACTAGTAGTTTTTTGGAAGCTTGGCAACCCCTTTCAAACGAAAGTGTTTTTCGCCAGTCTCTGCATGGGGTACTTCAAGAGGAAACAAACCATAGAGATAGAACTTAGAACTACTTCATTTTGTAAAGTTTGAAGGAGCTAGCACAAACCGTGTTTGATTTAGAGTTTCAAACACATCTATCTATATAGCAGAAAACAGAGTGAAACCTGAAAATTCAAAGTGTTACTGGAAACGAACGCTTGAACCTAGAAGAGTGAAAATTGGGCAGCCAAGTGGGCTTAGTGAACTGATCATTACCACCAAGTATCATCAAGATTTGGTGAAAAAATGTTTGCTGAGATTTCAGCAAACTTGTAGTTTTTTGGAAGCATGGCAACCCCTTTTAAACGAAAGTGTTTTTCGCCAGTTTCTGCATGGGGAACTTCAAGAGGAAACAAACCATAGAGATAGAACTTAGAACTACTTCATTTTGTCAAGTTTCAAGGAGCTAGCACAAACCGTGTTTGATTTAGAGTTTCAAACACATCTATCTATATAGCAGAAAACAGAGTGAAACCTAAAAATTCAAACTGTTACTGGAAACGAACGCTTGAACCTAGAAGTGTGAAAGTTGGGCAGCCAAGTGGGATTAGTGAACTGATCATTACCACCAAGTATCATCAAGATTTGGTGAAAAAATGTTTGCCGAGATTTCAGCAAACTAGTAGTTTTTTGGAAGCATGGCAACCCCTTTCAAACGAAAGTGTTTTTCGCCAGTTTCTGCATGGGGTACTTCAAGAGGAAACAAACCATAGAGATAGAACTTAGAACTACTTCATTTTGTCAAGTTTCAAGGAGCTAGCACAAACCGTGTTTGATTTAGAGTTTCAAACACATCTATCTATATAGCAGAAAACAGAGTGAAACCTAAAAATTCAAAGTGTTACTGGAAACGAACGCTTGAACCTAGAAGAGTGAAAATTGGGCAGCCAAGTGGGCTTAGTGAACTGATCATTACCACCAAGTATCATCAAGATTTGGTGAAAAAATGTTTGCTGATATTTCAGCAAACGAGTAGTTTTTTGGAAGCTTGGCAACCCCTTTCAAACGAAACTGTTTTTCGCCAGTCTCTGCATGGGGTACTTCAAGAGGAAACAAACCATACATATAGAACTTAGAACTACTTCATTTTGTCAAGTTTCACGGAGCTAGCACAAACCGTGTTTGATTTAGAGTTTCAAAAACATCTATCTATATAGCAGAAAACAGAGTGAAACCTAAAAATTCAAAGTGTTACTGGAAACGAACGCTTGAACCTAGAAGAGTGAAAATTGGGCAGCCAAGTGGACTTAGTGAACTGATCATTACCACCAAGTATCATCAAGATTTGGTGAAAAAATGTGTGCTAAGATTTCAGCAAACTAGTAGTTTTTTGGAAGCTTGGCAACCCCTTTCAAACGAAAGTGTTCTTCGCCAGTCTCTGCATTTGGTACTTCAAGAGGAAACAAACCATAGAGATAGAACTTAGAACTACTTCATTTTGTCAAGTTTCAAGGAGCTAGCACAAACCGTGTTTGATTTAGAGTTTCAAACACATCTATCTATATAGCAGAAAACAGAGTGAAACCTAAAAATTCAAAGTGTTACTGGAAACGAATGCTTGAACCTAGAAGAGTGAAAGTTGGGCAGCCAAGTGGGATTACTGAACTGATCATTACCACCAAGTATCATCAAGATTTGGTGAAAAAATGTTTGCTGAGATTTCAGCAAACTAGTAGTTTTTTGGAAGCTTGGCAACCCCTTTCAAACGAAAGTGTTTTTCGCCAGTCTCTGCATGGGGTACTTCAAGAGGAAACAAACCATAGAGATAGAACTTAGAACTACTTCATTTTGTCAAGTTTCACGGAGCTAGCACAAACCGTGTTTGATTTAGAGTTTCAAACACATCTATCTATATAGCAGAAAACAGAGTGAAACCTAAAAATTCAAACTGTTACTGGAAACGAACGCTTGAACCTAGAAGAGTGAAAGTTGGGCAGCCAAGTGGGATTAGTGAACTGATCATTACCACCAAGTATCATCAAGATTTGGTGAAAAAATGTTTGCTGAGATTTCAGCAAACTAGTAGTTTTTTGGAAGCTTGGCAACCCCTTTCAAACGAAAGTGTTTTTCGCCAGTCTCTATATGGGGTACTTCAAGAGGAAACAAAACATAGAGATAGAACTTAGAACTACTTCATTTGGTCAAGTTACAAGGAGCTAGCACAAACCGTGTTTGATTTAGAATTCCAAACACAGCTATCTATGTTGGAGAAAACAGAGTGAAACCTAAAAATTCAAACAGTCACTGGAAACGAAAGCTTCAACCTAGAAGAATAAAATTTGGCCAGCCAAGTGGGATTAGTGAACTGATCATTACCACCAAGTATCATCAAGATTTGGTGAAAAAATGTTTGCTAAGATTTCAGCAAACTAGTAGTTTTTTGGAAGCTTGGCAACCCCTTTCAAACGAAAGTGTTTTTCGCCAGTCTCTGCATGGGGTACTTCAAGAGGAAACAAACCATAGAGATAGAACTTAGAACTACTTCATTTGGTCAAGTTTCAAGGAGCTAGCACAAACCGTGTTTGATTTAGAGTTTCAAACACATCTATCTATATAGCAGAAAACAGAGTGAAACCTAAAAATTCAAACTGTTTCTGGAAACGAACGCTTGAACCTAGAAGAGTGAAAGTTGGGCAGCCAAGTGGGAATAGTGAACTGATCATTACCACCAAGTATCATCAAGATTTGGTGAAAAAATATTTGCTGAGATTTCAGCAAACTAGTAGTTTTTTGGAAGCTTGGCAACCCCTTTCAAACGAAAGTGTTTTTCGCCAGTCTCTGCATGGGGTACTTCAAGAGGAAAAAAACCATAGAGATAGAACTAACAACTACTTCATTTTGTCAAGTTTCAAGGAGCTAGCACAAACCGTGTTTGATGTAGAGTTTCAAAGACATCTATCTATATAGCAGAAAACAGAGTGAAACCTAAAATTTCAAAGTGTTACTCGAAACGAACGCTTGAACCTAGAAGAGTAAAAATTGGGCAGCCAAGTGGGATTAGTGAACTGATCATTACCACCAAGTATCATCAAGTTTTGGTGAAAAAATGTTTGCTGAGATTTCAGCAAACTAGTAGTTATTTGGAAGCTTGGCAACCCCTTTCAAACGAAAGTGTTTTTCGCCAGTCTCTGCATGGGGTACTTCAAGAGGAAACAAACCATAGAGATAGAACTTAGAACTACTTCATTTGGTCAAGTTTCAAGGAGCTAGCACAAACCGTGTTTGATTTAGAATTCCAAACACAGCTATCTATGTTGGAGAAAACAGAGTGAAACCTAAAAATTCAAACAGTCACTGGAAACGAAAGCTTCAACCTAGAAGAATAAAATTTGGGCAGCCAAGTGGGATTAGTGAACTGATCATTACCACCAAGTATCATCAAGATTTGGTGAAAAAATGTTTGCTGAGATTTCAGCAAACTATTAGTTTTTTGGAAGCTTGGCAACCCCTTTCAAACGAAAGTGTTTTTCGCCAGTCTCTGCATGGGGTACTTCAAGAGGAAAAAAACCATAGAGATAGAACTAACAACTACTTCATTTTGTCAAGTTTCAAGGAGCTAGCACAAACCGTGTTTGATTTAGAGTTTCAAAGACATCTATCTATATAGCAGAAAACAGAGTGAAACCTAAAATTTCAAAGTGTTACTCGAAACGAACGCTTGAACCTAGAAGAGAAAAAATTGGGCAGCCAAGTGGGATTAGTGAACTGATCATTACCACCAAGTATCTTCAAGTTTTGGTGAAAAAATGTTTGCTGAGATTTCAGCAAACTAGTAGTTTTTTGGAAGCTTGGCAACACCTTTCAAATGAAAGTGTTTTTCGCCAGTCTCTGCATGGGGTACTTCAAGAGGAAACAAACCATAGAGATAGAACTTAGAACTACTTCATTTGGTCAAGTTTCAAGGAGCTAGCAAAAACCGTGTTTGATTTAGAGTTTCAAACACATCTATCTATATAGCAGAAAACAGAGTGAAACCTAAAAATTCAAACTGTTACTGGAAACGAACGCTTGAACGTAGAAGAGTGAAAGTTAGGCAGCCAAGTGGGCTTAGTGAACTGATCATTTCCACCAAGTATCATCAAGTTTTGGTGAAAAAAATATTTGCTGAGATTTCAGCAAACTAGTAGTTTTTTGGAAGGTTGGCAACCCCTTTAAAACGAAAGTGTTTTTCACCAGTCTCTGCATGGGGGACTTCAAGAGGAAACAAACCATAGAGATAGAACTTAGAACTACTTCATTTTGTAAAGTTTGAAGGAGCTAGCACAAACCGTGTTTGATTTAGAGTTTCAAACACATCTATCTATATAGCAGAAAACAGAGTGAAACCTGAAAATTCAAAGTGTTACTGGAAACGAACGCTTGAACCTAGAAGAGTGAAAATTGGGCAGCCAAGTGGGCTTAGTGAACTGATCATTACCACCAAGTATCATCAAGATTTGGTGAAAAAATGTGTGCTAAGATTTCAGCAAACTAGTAGTTTTTTGGAAGCTTGGCAACCCCTTTCAAACGAAAGTGTTTTTCGCCAGTCTCTGCATGGGGTACTTCAAGAGGAAACAAACCATAGAGATAGAACTTAGAACTACTTCATTTGGTCAAGTTTCAAGGAGCTAGCACAAACCGTGTTTGATTTAGAGTTTCAAACACATCTATCTATATAGCAGAAAACAGAGTGAAACCTGAAAATTCAAAGTGTTACTGGAAACGAACGCTTGAACCTAGAAGAGTGAAAATTGGGCAGCCAAGTGGGCTTAGTGAACTGATCATTACCACCAAGTATCATCAAGATTTGGTGAAAAAATGTTTGCTGAGATTTCAGCAAACTAGTAGTTTTTTGGAAGCATGGCAACCCCTTTTAAACGAAAGTGTTTTTCGCCAGTTTCTGCATGGGGAACTTCAAGAGGAAACAAACCATAGAGATAGAACTTAGAACTACTTCATTTTGTCAAGTTTCAAGGAGCTAGCACAAACCGTGTTTGATTTAGAGTTTCAAACACATCTATCTATATAGCAGAAAACAGAGTGAAACCTAAAAATTCAAACTGTTACTGGAAACGAACGCTTGAACCTAGAAGTGTGAAAGTTGGGCAGCCAAGTGGGATTAGTGAACTGATCATTACCACCAAGTATCATCAAGATTTGGTGAAAAAATGTTTGCCGAAATTTCAGCAAACTAGTAGTTTTTTGGAAGCATGGCAACCCCTTTCAAACGAAAGTGTTTTTCGCCAGTTTCTGCATGGGGTACTTCAAGAGGAAACAAACCATAGAGATAGAACTTAGAACTACTTCATTTTGTCAAGTTTCAAGGAGCTAGCACAAACCGTGTTTGATTTAGAGTTTCAAACACATCTATCTATATAGCAGAAAACAGAGTGAAACCTAAAAATTCAAAGTGTTACTGGAAACGAACGCTTGAACCTAGAAGAGTGAAAATTGGGCAGCCAAGTGGGCTTAGTGAACTGATCATTACCACCAAGTATCATCAAGATTTGGTGAAAAAATGTTTGCTGATATTTCAGCAAACGAGTAGTTTTTTGGAAGCTTGGCAACCCCTTTCAAACGAAACTGTTTTTCGCCAGTCTCTGCATGGGGTACTTCAAGAGGAAACAAACCATACATATAGAACTTAGAACTACTTCATTTTGTCAAGTTTCACGGAGCTAGCACAAACCGTGTTTGATTTAGAGTTTCAAAAACATCTATCTATATAGCAGAAAACAGAGTGAAACCTAAAAATTCAAAGTGTTACTGGAAACGAACGCTTGAACCTAGAAGAGTGAAAATTGGGCAGCCAAGTGGACTTAGTGAACTGATCATTACCACCAAGTATCATCAAGATTTGGTGAAAAAATGTGTGCTAAGATTTCAGCAAACTAGTAGTTTTTTGGAAGCTTGGCAACCCCTTTCAAACGAAAGTGTTCTTCGCCAGTCTCTGCATTTGGTACTTCAAGAGGAAACAAACCATAGAGATAGAACTTAGAACTACTTCATTTTGTCAAGTTTCAAGGAGCTAGCACAAACCGTGTTTGATTTAGAGTTTCAAACACATCTATCTATATAGCAGAAAACAGAGTGAAACCTAAAAATTCAAAGTGTTACTGGAAACGAATGCTTGAACCTAGAAGAGTGAAAGTTGGGCAGCCAAGTGGGATTACTGAACTGATCACTACCACCAAGTATCATCAAGATTTGGTGAAAAAATGTTTGCTGAGATTTCAGCAAACTAGTAGTTTTTTGGAAGCTTGGCAACCCCTTTCAAACGAAAGTGTTTTTCGCCAGTCTCTGCATGGGGTACTTCAAGAGGAAACAAACCATAGAGATAGAACTTAGAACTACTTCATTTTGTCAAGTTTCACGGAGCTAGCACAAACCGTGTTTGATTTAGAGTTTCAAACACATCTATCTATATAGCAGAAAACAGAGTGAAACCTAAAAATTCAAACTGTTACTGGAAACGAACGCTTGAACCTAGAAGAGTGAAAGTTGGGCAGCCAAGTGGGATTAGTGAACTGATCATTACCACCAAGTATCATCAAGATTTGGTGAAAAAATGTTTGCTGAGATTTCAGCAAACTAGTAGTTTTTTGGAAGCTTGGCAACCCCTTTCAAACGAAAGTGTTTTTCGCCAGTCTCTATATGGGGTACTTCAAGAGGAAACAAAACATAGAGATAGAACTTAGAACTACTTCATTTGGTCAAGTTACAAGGAGCTAGCACAAACCGTGTTTGATTTAGAATTCCAAACACAGCTATCTATGTTGGAGAAAACAGAGTGAAACCTAAAAATTCAAACAGTCACTGGAAACGAAAGCTTCAACCTAGAAGAATAAAATTTGGCCAGCCAAGTGGGATTAGTGAACTGATCATTACCACCAAGTATCATCAAGATTTGGTGAAAAAATGTTTGCTAAGATTTCAGCAAACTAGTAGTTTTTTGGAAGCTTGGCAACCCCTTTCAAACGAAAGTGTTTTTCGCCAGTCTCTGCATGGGGTACTTCAAGAGGAAACAAACCATAGAGATAGAACTTAGAACTACTTCATTTGGTCAAGTTTCAAGGAGCTAGCACAAACCGTGTTTGATTTAGAGTTTCAAACACATCTATCTATATAGCAGAAAACAGAGTGAAACCTAAAAATTCAAACTGTTTCTGGAAACGAACGCTTGAACCTAGAAGAGTGAAAGTTGGGCAGCCAAGTGGGATTAGTGAACTGATCATTACCACCAAGTATCATCAAGATTTGGTGAAAAAATATTTGCTGAGATTTCAGCAAACTAGTAGTTTTTTGGAAGCTTGGCAACCCCTTTCAAACGAAAGTGTTTTTCGCCAGTCTCTGCATGGGGTACTTCAAGAGGAAAAAAACCATAGAGATAGAACTAACAACTACTTCATTTTGTCAAGTTTCAAGGAGCTAGCACAAACCGTGTTTGATTTAGAGTTTCAAAGACATCTATCTATATAGCAGAAAACAGAGTGAAACCTAAAATTTCAAAGTGTTACTCGAAACGAACGCTTGAACCTAGAAGAGTAAAAATTGGGCAGCCAAGTGGGATTAGTGAACTGATCATTACCACCAAGTATCATCAAGTTTTGGTGAAAAAATGTTTGCTGAGATTTCAGCAAACTAGTAGTTATTTGGAAGCTTGGCAACCCCTTTCAAACGAAAGTGTTTTTCGCCAGTCTCTGCATGGGGTACTTCAAGAGGAAACAAACCATAGAGATAGAACTTAGAACTACTTCATTTGGTCAAGTTTCAAGGAGCTAGCACAAACCGTGTTTGATTTAGAATTCCAAACACAGCTATCTATGTTGGAGAAAACAGAGTGAAACCTAAAAATTCAAACAGTCACTGGAAACGAAAGCTTCAACCTAGAAGAATAAAATTTGGGCAGCCAAGTGGGATTAGTGAACTGATCATTACCACCAAGTATCATCAAGATTTGGTGAAAAAATGTTTGCTGAGATTTCAGCAAACTATTAGTTTTTTGGAAGCTTGGCAACCCCTTTCAAACGAAAGTGTTTTTCGCCAGTCTCTGCATGGGGTACTTCAAGAGGAAAAAAACCATAGAGATAGAACTAACAACTACTTCATTTTGTCAAGTTTCAAGGAGCTAGCACAAACCGTGTTTGATTTAGAGTTTCAAAGACATCTATCTATATAGCAGAAAACAGAGTGAAACCTAAAATTTCAAAGTGTTACTCGAAACGAACGCTTGAACCTAGAAGAGAAAAAATTGGGCAGCCAAGTGGGATTAGTGAACTGATCATTACCACCAAGTATCTTCAAGTTTTGGTGAAAAAATGTTTGCTGAGATTTCAGCAAACTAGTAGTTTTTTGGAAGCTTGGCAACACCTTTCAAACGAAAGTGTTTTTCGCCAGTCTCTGCATGGGGTACTTCAAGAGGAAACAAACCATAGAGATAGAACTTAGAACTACTTCATTTGGTCAAGTTTCAAGGAGCTAGCAAAAACCGTGTTTGATTTAGAGTTTCAAACACATCTATCTATATAGCAGAAAACAGAGTGAAACCTAAAAATTCAAACTGTTACTGGAAACGAACGCTTGAACCTAGAAGAGTGAAAGTTGGGCAGCCAAGTGGGATTAGTGAACTGATCATTACCACCAAGTATCATCAAGATTTGGTGAAAAAATGTTTGCTGAGATTTCAGCAAACTAGTAGTTTTTTGGAAGCATGGCAACCCCTTTCAAACGAAAGTGTTTTTTGCCCGTTTCTGCATGGGGTACTTCAAGAGGAAACAAACCATAGAGATAGAACTTAGAACTACTTCATTTTGTCAAGTTTCAAGGAGCTAGCACAAACCGTGTTTGATTTAGAGTTTCAAACACATCTATCTATATAGCAGAAAACAGAGTGAAACCTAAAAATTCAAACTGTTACTGGAAACGAACGCTTGAACCTAGAAGAGTGAAAGTTGGGCAGCCAAGTGGGATTAGTGAACTGATCATTACCAAAAAGTATCATCAAGATTTGGTGAAAAAATGTTTGCTGAGATTTCAGCAAACTAGTAGTTTTTTGGAAGCATGGCAACCCCTTTCAAACGAAAGTGTTTTTCGCCAGTTTCTGCATGGGGTACTTCAAGAGGAAACAAACCATAGAGATAGAACTTAGAACTACTTCATTTTGTCAAGTTTCAAGGAGCTAGCACAAACCGTGTTTGATTTAGAGTTTCAAGGACATCTATCTATATAGCAGAAAACAGAGTGAAACCTAAAATTTCAAAGTGTTACTCGAAACGAACGCTTGAACCTAGAAGAGAAAAAATTGGGCAGCCAAGTGGGATTAGTGAACTGATCATTACCACCAAGTATCATCAAGTTTTGGTGAAAAAATGGTTGCTGAGATTTCAGCAAACTAGTAGTATTTTGGAAGCTTGGCAACCCCTTTCAAACGAAAGTGTTTTTAGCCAGTCTCTGCATGGGGTACTTCAAGAGGAAACAAACCATAGAGATAGAACTTAGAACTACTTCATTTGGTCAAGTTTCAAGGAGCTAGCAAAAACCGTGTTTGATTTAGAGTTTCAAACACATCTATCTATATAGCAGAAAACAGAGTGAAACCTAAAAATTCAAAGTGTTAGTGGAAACGAACGCTTGAAAATAGAAGAGTGAAAATTGGGCAGCCAAGTGGGCTTAGTGAACTGATCATGACCACCAAGTATCATCAAGATTTGGTGAAAAAATGGTTGCTGAGATTTCAGCAAACGAGTAGTTTTTTGGAAGCTTGGCAACCCCTTTCAAACGAAAGTGTTCTTCGCCAGTCTCTGCATTTGGTACTTCAAGAGGAAACAAACCATAGAGATAGAACTTAGAACTACTTCATTTTGTCAAGTTTCACGGAGCTAGCACAAACCGTGTTTGATTTAGAGTTTCAAACACATCTATCTATATAGCAGAAAACAGAGTGAAACCTAAAAATTCAAACTGTTACTGGAAACGAACGCTTGAACCTAGAAGAGTGAAAGTTGGGCAGCCAAGTGGGATTAGTGAACTGATCATTACCACCAAGTATCATCAAGATTTGGTGAAAAAATGTTTGCTGAGATTTCAGCAAACTAGTAGTTTTTTGGAAGCATGGCAACCCCTTTCAAACGAAAGTGTTTTTCGCCCGTTTCTGCATGGGGGTACTTCAAGAGGAAACAAACCATAGAGATAGAACTTAGAACTACTTCATTTGGTCAAGTTTCAAGGAGCTAGCACAAACCGTGTTTGATTTAGAGTTTCAAACACATCTATCTTTATAGCAGAAAACAGAGTAAAACCTAAAAATTCAAACTGTTACTGGAAACGAACGCTTGAAACTAGAAGAGTGAAAGTTGGGCAGCCAAGTGGGATTAGTGAACTGATCATTACCACCAAGTATCATCAAGATTTTGGTGAAAAAATGTTTGCTGAGATTTCAGCAAACTAGTAGTTTTTTGGAAGCTTGGCAACCCCTTTCAAACGAAAGTGTTTTTCGCCATTCTCTGCATGGGGTACTTCAAGAGGAAACAAACCATAGAGATAGAACTTAGAACTACTTCATTTGGTCAAGTTTCAAGGAGCTAGCACAAACCGTGTTTGATTTAGAATTCCAAACACAGCTATCTATGTTGGAGAAAACAGAGTGAAACCTAAAAATTCAAACAGTCACTGGAAACGAAGGCTTCAACTTAGAAGAATAAAATTTGGGCAGCCAAGTGGGATTAGTGAACTGATCATTACCACCAAGTATCATCAAGTTTTGGTGAAAAAATGTTTGCTGAGATTTCAGCAAACTAGTAGTTTTTTGGAAGCTTGGCAACCCCTTTCAAACGAAAGTGTTTTTCGCCAGTCTCTGCATGGGGTACTTCAAGAGGAAACAAACCATAGAGATAGAACTTAGAACTACTTGATTTGGTCAAGTTTCAAGGAGCTAGCACAAACCGTGTTTGATTTAGAATTCCAAACACAGCTATCTATGTTGGAGAAAACAGAGTGAAACCTAAAAATTCAAACAGTCACTGGAAACGAAAGCTTCAACCTAGAAGAATAAAATTTGGGCAGCCAAGTGGGATTAGTGAACTGATCATTACCACCAAGTATCATCAAGATTTGGTGAAAAAATGTTTGCTGAGATTTCAGCAAACTAGTAGTTTTTTGGAAGCTTGGCAACCTCTTTCAAACGAAAGTGTTTTTCGCCAGTCTCTGCATGGGGTACTTCAAGAGGAAAAAAACCATAGAGATAGAACTAACAACTACTTCATTTTGTCAAGTTTCAAAGGAGCTAGCACAAACCGTGTTTGATTTAGAGTTTCAAGACATCTATCTATATAGCAGAAAACAGAGTGAAACCTAAAATTCAAAGTGTTACTCGAAACGAACGCTTGAACCTAGAAGAGTGAAAGTTGGGCAGCCAAGTGGGATTAGTGAACTGATCATTACCACCAAGTATCATCAAGATTTGGTGAAAAAATGTTTGCTGAGATTTCAGCAAACTAGTAGTTTTTTGGAAGCTTGGCAACCCCTTTCAAACGAAAGTGTTTTTCGCCATTCTCTGCATGGGGTACTTCAAGAGGAAACAAACCATAGAGATAGAACTTAGAACTACTTCATTTGGTCAAGTTTCAAGGAGCTAGCACAAACCGTGTTTGATTTAGAGTTTCAAAGACATCTATCTATATAGCAGAAAACAGAGTGAAACCTAAAATTTCAAAGTGTTACTCGAAACGAACGCTTGAACCTAGAAGAGTAAAAATTGGGCAGCCAAGTGGGATTAGTGAACTGATCATTACCACCAAGTATCATCAAGTTTTGGTGAAAAATGTTTGCTGAGATTTCAGCAAACCAGTAGTTTTTGGAAGCTTGTCAACCCCTTTCAAACGAAAGTGTTTTTCGCCCGTTTCTGCATGGGGTACTTCAAGAGGAAACAAACCATAGAGATAGAACTTAGAACTACTTCATTTGGTCAAGTTTCAAGGAGCTAGCACAAACCGTGTTTGATTTAGAGTTTCAAACACATCTATCTTTATAGCAGAAAACAGAGTGAAACCTAAAAAATTCAAACTATTACTGGAAACGAACGCTTGAACCTAGAAGAGTGAAAGTTGGGCAGCCAAGTGGGATTAGTGAACTGATCATTACCACCAAGTATCATCAAGATTTGGTGAAAAAATGTTTGCTGAGATTTCAGCAAACTAGTAGTTTTTGGAAGCTTGGCAACCCCTTTCAAACGAAAGTGTTTTTCGCCAGTCTCTGCATGGGGTACTTCAAGAGGAAAAAAAACCATAGAGATAGAACTAACAACTACTTCATTTTGTCAAGTTTCAAAGAGCTAGCACAAACCGTGTTTGATTTAGAGTTTCAAAGACATCTATCTATATAGCAGAAAACAGAGTGAAACCTAAAATTTCAAAGTGTTACTCGAAACGAATGCTTGAACCTAGAAGAGAAAAATTGGGCAGCCAAGTGGGATTAGTGAACTGATCATTACCACCAAGTATCATCAAGTATTGGTGAAAAAATGTTTGCTGAGATTTCAGCAAACTAGTAGTTTTTGGAAGCTTGGCAACCCCTTTCAAACGAAAGTGTTTTTCACCAGTCTCTGCATGGGGTACTTCAAGAGGAAACAAACCATAAAATAGAACTTAGAACTACTTCATTTGGTCAAGTTTCAAGGAGCTAGCACAAACCGTGTTTGATTTAGAGTTTCAAACACATCTATCTATATAGCAGAAAACAGAGTGAAACCTAAAAATTCAAAGTGTTACTGGAAACGAACGCTTGAACCTAGAAGAGTGAAAACTGGGCAGCCAAGTGGGCTTAGTGAACTGATCATGACCACCAAGTATCATCAAGATTTGGTGAAAAAAAGGTTGCTGAGATTTCAGCAAACTAGTAGTTTTTTGGAAGCTTGGCAACCCCTTTCAAACGAAAGTGTTCTTCGCCAGTCTCTGCATTTGGTACTTCAAGAGGAAACAAACCATTGAGATAGAACTTAGAACTACTTCATTTTGTCAAGTTTCACGGAGCTAGCACAAACCGTGTTTGATTTAGAGTTTCAAACACATCTATCTATATAGCAGAAAACAGAGTGAAACCTAAAAATTCAAACTGTTACTGGAAACAAAAGCTTGAACCTAGAAGAGTGAAAGTTGGGCAGCCAAGTGGGATTAGTGAACTGATCATTACCACCAAGTATCATCAAGATTTGGTGAAAAAATGTTTGCTGAGATTTCAGCAAACCAGTAGTTTTTTGGAAGCATGGCAACCCCTTTCAAACGAAAGTGTTTTTCGCCCGTTTCTGCATGGGGTACTTCAAGAGGAAACAAACCATAGAGATAGAACTTAGAACTACTTCATTTGGTCAAGTTTCAAGGAGCTAGCACAAACCGTTTTTGATTTAGAGTTTCAAAACACATCTATCTTTATAGCAGAAAACAGAGTGAAACCTAAAATTCAAACTGTTACTGGAAACGAACGCTTGAACCTAGAAGAGTGAAAGTTGGGCAGCCAAGTGGGATTAGTGAACTGATCATTACCACCAAGTATCATCAAGATTTGGTGAAAAAATGTTTGCTGAGATTTCAGCAAACTAGTAGTTTTTTGGAAGCTTGGCAACCCCTTTCAAATGAAAGTGTTTTTTTCGCCATTATCTGCATGGGGTACTTCAAGAGGAAACAAACCATAGAGATAGAACTTAGAACTACTTCATTTGGTCAAGTTTCAAGGAGCTAGCACAAACCGTGTTTGATTTAGAATTCCAAACACAGCTATCTATGTTGGAGAAAACAGAGGGAAACCTAAAAATTCAAAGAGTCACTGGAAACGAAAGCTTCAACCTAGAAGAATAAAATTTGGGCAGCCAAGTGGGATTAGGGAACTGATCATTACCACCAAGTATCATCAAGATTTGGTGAAAAAATGTTTGCTGAGATTTCAGCAAACTAGTAGTTTTTTGGAAGCTTGGCAACCCCTTTCAAACGAAAGTGTTTTTCGCCAGTCTCTGCATGGGGTACTTCAAGAGGAAACAAACCATAGAGAAAGAACTTAGAACTACTTCATTTGGTCAAGTTTCAAGGAGCTAGCACAAACCGTGTTTGATTTAGAATTCCAAACACAGCTATCTATGTTGGAGAAAACAGAGTGAAACCTAAAAATTCAAAGAGTCACTGGAAACGAAAGCTTCAACCTAGAAGAATAAAATTTGGTCAGCCAAGTGGGATTAGTGAACTGATCATTACCACCAAGTATCATCAAGATTTGGTGAAAAAATGTTTGCTGAGATTTCAGCAAACTAGTAGTTTTTTGGAAGCTTGGCAACCCCTTTCAAACGAAAGTGTTTTTCGCCAGTCTCTGCATGGGGTACTTCAAGAGGAAAAAAACCATAGAGATAGAACTAACAACTACTTCATTTTGTCAAGTTTCAAGGAGCTAGCACAAACCGTGTTTGATTTAGAGTTTCAAAGACATCTATCTATATAGCAGAAAACAGAGTGAAACCTAAAATTTCAAAGTGTTACTCGAAACGAACGCTTGAACCTAGAAGAGAAAAAATTGGGCAGCCAAGTGGGATTAGTGAACTGATCATTACCACCAAGTATCATCAAGTTTTGGTAAAAAAATGTTTGCTGAGATTTCAGCAAACCAGTAGTATTTTGGAAGCTTGTCAACCCCTTTCAAACGAAAGTGTTTTTCGCCGTCTCTGCATGGGGTACTTCAAGAGGAAACAAACCATAGAGATAGAACTTAGAACTACTTCATTTGGTCAAGTTTCAAGGAGCTAGCACAAACCGTGTTTGATTTAGAATTCCAAACACAGCTATCTATGTTGGAGAAAACAGAGGGAAACCTAAAAATTCAAAGAGTCACTGGAAACGAAAGCTTCAACCTAGAAGAATAAAATTTGGGCAGCCAAGTGGGATTAGGGAACTGATCATTACCACCAAGTATCATCAAGATTTGGTGAAAAAATGTTTGCTGAGATTTCAGCAAACTAGTAGTTTTTTGGAAGCTTGGCAACCCCTTTCAAACGAAAGTGTTTTTCGCCAGTCTCTGCATGGGGTACTTCAAGAGGAAACAAACCATAGAGAAAGAACTTAGAACTACTTCATTTGGTCAAGTTTCAAGGAGCTAGCACAAACCGTGTTTGATTTAGAATTCCAAACACAGCTATCTATGTAGGAGAAAACAGAGTGAAACCTAAAAATTCAAACAGTCACTGGAAACGAAAGCTTCAACCTAGAAGAATAAAATTTGGTCAGCCAAGTGGGATTAGTGAACTGATCATTACCACCAAGTATCATCAAGATTTGGTGAAAAAATGTTTGCTGAGATTTCAGCAAACTAGTAGTTTTTTGGAAGCTTGGCAACCCCTTTCAAACGAAAGTGTTTTTCGCCAGTCTCTGCATGGGGTACTTCAAGAGGAAAAAAACCATAGAGATAGAACTAACAACTACTTCATTTTGTCAAGTTTCAAGGAGCTAGCACAAACCGTGTTTGATTTAGAATTTCCAAAGACAGCTATCTATATAGCAGAAAACAGAGAGAAACCTAAAATTTCAAAGTGTTACTCGAAACGAACGCTTCAACTTAGAAGAAAAAATTGGGCAGCCAAGTGGGATTAGTGAACTGATCATTACCACCAAGTATCATCAAGTTTTGGTGAAAAAATGGTTGCTGAGATTTCAGCAAACTAGTAGTTTTTTGGAAGCTTGGCAACCCCTTTCAAACGAAAGTGTTTTTTAGCCAGTCTCTGCATGGGGTACTTCAAGAGGAAACAAACCATAGAGATAGAACTTAGAACTACTTCATTTGGTCAAGTTTCAAGGAGCTAGCAAAAACCGTGTTTGATTTAGAGTTTCAAACACATCTATCTATATAGCAGAAAACAGAGTGAAACCTAAAAATTCAAAGTGTTAGTGGAAACGAAAGCTTCAACCTAGAAGATGAAAATTGGGCAGCCAAGTGGCTTAGTGACTGATCATGACCACCAAGTATCATCAAGATTTGGTGAAAAAATGGTTGCTGAGATTTCAGCAAACGAGTAGTTTTTTGGAAGCTTGGCAACCCCTTTCAAACGAAAGTGTTCTTTGCCAGTCTCTGCATTTGGTACTTCAAGAGGAAACAAACCATAGAGATAGAACTTAGAACTACTTCATTTTGTCAAGTTTCACGGAGCTAGCACAAACCGTGTTTGATTTATAGTTTCAACACATCTATCTATATAGCAGAAAACAGAGTGAAACCTAAAATTCAAACTGTTACTGGAAACGAACGCTTGAACCTAGAAGAGTGAAAGTTGGGCAGCCAAGTGGGATTAGTGAACTGATCATTACCACCAAGTATCATCAAGATTTGGTGAAAAAATGTTTGCTGAGATTTCAGCAAACTAGTAGTTTTTTGGAAGCATGGCAACCCCTTTCAAACGAAAGTGTTTTTCGCCCATTTCTGCATGGGGTACTTCAAGAGGAAACAAACCATAGAGATAGAACTTAGAACTACTTCATTTGGTCAAGTTTCAAGGAGCTAGCACAAACCGTGTTTGATTTAGAGTTCAAACACAGCTATCTATATAGCAGAAAACAGAGTGAAACCTAAAAATTCAAACTGTTACTGGAAACGAACGCTTGAAACTAGAAGAGTGAAAGTTGGGCAGCCAAGTGGGATTAGTGAACTGATCATTACCACCAAGTATCATCAAGATTTGGTGAAAAAATGTTTGCTGAGATTTCAGCAAACTAGTAGTTTTTGGAAGCTTGGCAACCCCTTTCAAACGAAAGTGTTTTTCGCCATTCTCTGCATGGGGTACTTCAAGAGGAAACAAACCATAGAGATAGAACTTAGAACTACTTCATTTTGTCAAGTTTCAAGGAGCTAGCACAAACCGTGTTTGATTTAGAATTCCAAACACAGCTATCTATGTTGGAAGAAAACAGAGTGAAACCTAAAATTCAAACAGTCACTGGAAACGAAGGCTTCAACTTAGAAGATAAAATTTGGCAGCCAAGTGGGATTAGTGAACTGATCATTACCACCAAGTATCATCAAGTTTTGGTGAAAAATGTTTGCTGAGATTTCAGCAAACTAGTAGTTTTTTGGAAGCTTGGCAACCCCTTTCAAACGAAAGTTTTTTTCGCCCGTTTCTGCATGGGGTACTTCAAGAGGAAAAAACCATAGAGATAGAACTTAGAACTACTTGATTTGGTCAACTTTCAAGGAGCTAGCACAAACCGTGTTTGATTTAGAATTCCAAACACAGCTATCTATGTAGGAGAAAACAGAGTGAAACCTAAAAATTCAAACAGTCACTGGAAACGAAAGCTTCAACCTAGAAGAATAAAATTTGGGCAGCCAAGTGGGATTAGTGAACTGATCATTACCACCAAGTATCATCAAGATTTGGTGAAAAAATGTTTGCTGAGATTTCAGCAAACTAGTAGTTTTTTGGAAGCTTGGCAACCCTTTCAAACGAAAGTGTTTTTCGCCAGTCTCTGCATGGGGTACTTCAAGAGGAAAAAAACCATAGAGATAGAAACTAACAACTACTTCATTTTGTCAAGTTTCAAGGAGCTAGCACAAACCGTGTTTGATTTAGAGTTTCAAAGACATCTATCTATATAGCAGAAAACAGAGTGAAACCTAAAATTTCAAAGTGTTACTCGAAACGAACGCTTGAACCTAGAAGAGTGAAAGTTGGGCAGCCAAGTGGGATTAGTGAACTGATCATTACCACCAAGTATCATCAAGATTTGGTGAAAAAATGTTTGCTGAGATTTCAGCAAACTAGTAGTTTTTTGGAAGCTTGGCAACCCCTTTCAAACGAAAGTGTTTTTCGCCAGTCTCTGCATGGGGTACTTCAAGAGGAAACAAACCATTGAGATAGAACTTAGAACTACTTCATTTGGTCAAGTTTCAAGGAGCTAGCACAAACCGTGTTTGATTTAGAGTTCCAAACACATCTATCTATATAGCAGAAAACAGAGTGAAACCTAAAAATTCAAACTGTTACTGGAAACGAACCGCTTGAACCTAGAAGAAGTGAAAGTTGGGCAGCCAAGTGGGATTAGTGAACTGATCATTACCACCAAGTATCATCAAGATTTGGTGAAAAAATGTTTGCTGAGATTTCAGCAACTAGTAGTTTTTGGAAGCTTGGCAAACCCTTTCAAACGAAAGTGTTTTTCGCCAGTCTCTGCATGGGGTACTTCAAGAGGAAAAAAACCATAGAGATAGAACTAACAACTACTTCATTTTGTCAAGTTTCAAGGAGCTAGCACAAACCGTGTTTGATTTAGAGTTTCAAAGACATCTATCTATATAGCAGAAAACAGAGTGAAACCTAAAATTCAAACTGTTACTCGAAACGAACGCTTGAACCTAGAAGAGTGTGAAAAATTGGGCAGCCAAGTGGGATTAGTGAACTGATCATTACCACCAAGTATCATCAAGTTTGGTGAAAAATGTTTGCTGAGATTTCAGCAAACTAGTAGTTTTTTGGAAGCTTGGCAACCCCTTTCAAACGAAAGTGTTTTTCGCCCGTTTCTGCATGGGGTACTTCAAGAGGAAACAAACCATAGAGATAGAACTTAGAACTACTTCATTTGGTCAAGTTTCAAGGAGCTAGCACAAACCGTGTTTGATTTAGAGTTTCAAACACATCTATCTTTATAGCAGAAAACAGAGTGAAAACCTAAAAATTCAAACTGTTACTGGAAACGAACGCTTGAACCTAGAAGAGTGAAAGTTGGGCAGCCAAGTGGGATTAGTGAACTGATCATTACCACCAAGTATCATCAAGATTTGGTGAAAAAATGTTTGCTGAGATTTCAGCAAACTAGTAGTTTTTTGGAAGCTTGGCAACCCCTTTCAAACGAAAGTGTTTTTCGCCAGTCTCTGCATGGGGTACTTCAAGAGGAAACAAACCATAGAGATAGAACTTAGCAACTACTTCATTTTGTCAAGTTTCAAGGAGCTAGCACAAACCGTGTTTGATTTAGAGTTTCAAAACAGCTATCTATATAGCAGAAAACAGAGTGAAACCTAAAAATTCAAAGTGTTACTCGGAAACGAAGCTTGAACCTAGAAGAGAAAAATTGGGCAGCCAAGTGGGATTAGTGAACTGATCATTACCACCAAGTATCATCAAGTATTTGGTGAAAAAATGTTTGCTGAGATTTCAGCAAACTAGTAGTTTTTTGGAAGCTTGGCAACCCCTTTCAAACGAAAGTGTTTTTCACCAGTCTCTGCATGGGGTACTTCAAGAGGAAACAAACCATAAGAATAGAACTTAGAACTACTTCATTTGGTCAAGTTTCAAGGAGCTAGCACAAACCGTGTTTGATTTAGAGTTTCAAACACATCTATCTATATAGCAGAAAACAGAGTGAAACCTAAAAATTCAAAGTGTTACTGGAAACGAACGCTTGAACCTAGAAGAGTGAAAACTTGGGCAGCCAAGTGGGCTTAGTGAACTGATCATTACCACCAAGTATCATCAAGATTTGGTGAAAAAAAGTTGCTGAGATTTCAGCAAACTAGTAGTTTTTGGAAGCTTGGCAACCCCTTTCAACGAAAGTGTTCTTCGCCAGTCTCTGCATTTGGTACTTCAAGAGGAAACAAACCATTGAGATAGAACTTAGAACTACTTCATTTTGTCAAGTTTCAAGGAGCTAGCACAAACCGTGTTTGATTTAGAGTTTCAAACACATCTATCTATATAGCAGAAAACAGAGTGAAACCTAAAAATTCAAACTGTTACTGGAAACAAACGCTTGAACCTAGAAGAGTGAAAGTTGGGCAGCCAAGTGGGATTAGTGAACTGATCATTACCACCAAGTATCATCAAGATTTGGTGAAAAAATGTTTGCTGAGATTTCAGCAACCAGTAGTTTTTGGAAGCATGGCAACCCCTTCAAACGAAAGTGTTTTCTCGCCCGTTTCTGCATGGGGTACTTCAAGAGGAAACAAACCATAGAGATAGAACTAGAACTACTTCATTTGGTCAAGTTTCAAGGAGCTAGCACAAACCGTGTTTGATTTAGAGTTTCAAACACATCTATCTTTATAGCAGAAACAGAGTGAAACCTAAAAATTCAAACTGTTACTGGAAACGAACGCTTGAACCTAGAAGAGTGAAAGTTAGGCAGCCAAGTGGGATTAGTGAACTGATCATTAACCACCAAGTATCATCAAGATTTGGTGAAAAAATGTTTGCTGAGATTTCAGCAAACTAGTAGTTTTTGGAAGCTTGGCAACCCCTTTCAAATGAAATGTGTTTTTTCGCCATATCTGCATGGGGTACTTCAAGAGGAAACAAACCATAGAGATAGAACTTAGAACTACTTCATTTGGTCAAGTTTCAAGGAGCTAGCACAAACCGTGTTTGATTTTAGAATTCCAAACACAGCTACTATGTTGGAGAAAACAGAGGGAAACCTAAAAATTCAAAGAGTCACTGGAAACGAAAGCTTCAACCTAGAGAATAAAATTGGCAGCCAAGTGGGATTAGGGAACTGATCTTTACCACCAAGTATCATCAAGATTTGGTGAAAAAATGTTTGCTGAGATTTCAGCAAACTAGTAGTTTTTGGAAGCTTGGCAACCCCTTCAAACGAAAGTGTTTTTTCGCCAGTCTCTGCATGGGGTACTTCAAGAGGAAACAAACCATAGAGAATGAACTTAGAACTACTTCATTTGGTCAAGTTTCAAGGAGCTAGCACAAACCGTGTTTGATTTTAGAATTCCAAACACAGCTATCTATGTTGGAGAAAACTGAGTGAAACCTAAAATTCAAACAGTCACTGGAAACGAAAAGCTTCAACCTAGAAGAATAAAATTTGGTCAGCCAAGTGGGATTAGTGAACTGATCATTACCACCAAGTATCATCAAGATTTGGTGAAAAAATGTTTGCTGAGATTTTCAGCAAACTAGTAGCTTTTTGGAAGCTTTGGCAACCCCTTTCCAAACGAAAGTGTTTTTTCGCCAGTCTCTGCATGGGGTACTTTCAAGAGGAAAAAACCATAGAGATAGAACTAACAACTACTTCATTTTGTCAAGTTTTCAAGGAGCTAGCACAAACCGTGTTTGATTTAGAGTTTCAAAGACATCTATCTATAATAGCAGAAAACAGAGTGAAACCTTAAATTTCAAAGTGTTCGAACGCGCTTGACCTAGAAGAGTAAAAATTGGGGCAGCCAAGTGGGATTAGTGAACTGATCATTACCACCAAGTATCATCAAGTTTTGGTGAAAAAATGTTGCTGAGATTTCAGCAAACCAGTAGTTTTTTGGAAGCTTTGTCACCCCTTTCAAACGAAAGTGTTTTTCGCCCCGTTTCTGCATGGGGTTCTTCAAGAGGAAACAAACCCATAGAGATAGAACTTAGAACTACTTCATTTGGTCAAGTTTCAAGGAGCTAGAACAAACCGTGTTTGATTTAGAGTTCAAACACATCTATCTTTATAGCAGAAAACAGAGTGAAACCTAAAAATTCAAACTGTTACTGGAAACGAACGCTTGAACCTAGAAGAGTGAAAGTTATGCAGCCAAGTGGGATTAGTGAACTGATCATTACCACCAAAGTATCATCAACATTTGGTGAAAAAATGTTTGCTGAGATTTCAGCAAACTAGTAGTTTTTTTGGAAGCTTGGCAACCCCTTT
>NW_027516759.1:12500-25000 GCF_048772815.1 Callospermophilus lateralis
AAAGAGCAGGCGCTCGGCCCCCACCCGCGGGGGGCCGGCGGACCCCTGCACTCCCAGACGGCGGGGAGGGGGGACTCTCGCCTACACACACCACCGACGGTAGCGTAGCGCAAAAGGCAGGGGGCGGCCAACGGGGGAATCCGGTACCCCCACACAAGGCACGCCCTTCACGGATCGCTAGAGAAACTTCCTCACTGAGGGTGGGCCGCACCCAACCCAGCCCCTCTGCCAACCGGCCGCCGAGACAACGAGGGGGGGATCTGCGGTACAGGCAAGCACAAGGCTTCTTGAGCGTTCGCGGCCGGGGACACCCAAAGCCCCATCGCCTCGGGGGCCCGACCGGCCCCAGCTCGGCGTCCCGCCACCATCGCTCACACGCCCGGGCAACGTCTCCTTCCTCCCACCGGAGAGAGGGAAGAGCGCCCGGGCGCCCGCTCGCCTAACACTCCCCACGCCACTCGGCGCTGGGGACGACAACGTGACACCCTCCCCCGGAGAGGGAACGGGCAACGCTGCCGAGCTTACCGCCTCGATCCCCCGAAAGAAGCAACACCGCTCTTCCCTTCAGGCACTCGCCTCGGAAACCCCCACGGACGGGGCGAGACCGACAGCGAGGCGGCGGCCGGCCGCGGCAGCGGCACTGGGATCGGGAGCAGCACACACCGGCTCAGCCTCAGGCACCTCAGGAAACAACCCGGAGCGCCCCAGGAGCACCGAAGCAGAGGCGCACCGTCGCGCCGAGGCAGCACGGTGGCAGCCCTCCCCGCGTCGGGGAGGGCCACACACACGGCCCTTGGCCGCCCAGAGGGGGCGGCGAGCGAGAAGCACCCGCTACGTCAGAGGACCCCAGGAGCGAGGTCGAGGCCGGATTCCGCACCCCCGCCCTTCCCCGCACCGCGAACGGGCGGGGAGGCAAGGCGAGGGGCCCGCGGGCAGGACGAGAAGAGTCGGCCCATTCGCCATGAATGTCCGTCCCTCGCCTGGCGCGGCTTTGGTCCAGCCCAGGAGAGCGCAAAGTCACCACATCGATCAGCAGAGTGGGCGGGAGAGGCCCAGGGAGCAGGGGGAGACCCGGCGAGGACCGCTTCTAAGAGGAGCCTGCTACGGCCTCGCCGGCCCCACACCCCAGGGAGAGCGGCCGACGACACGGAACGGGGAACGCCTGACACGCGGCTCGGAGCCATGGAAGCAAGCGTCGCCACGCCACCCTCGGTGCCCGCAGCGAGGAGCGCACGGGCGGTAAAGGACCACCCGCCACCTACCCCCGCCGCCCTCCGGCGCCAGAAGGCCGGCCGGCCAGAGGCGGCACCACCGCGAGGGCGCTCCAGGTGCGCCAAAGAGCCGTCGCACGCAGGCCCAGGCAAGCAGCTCAAGAGGGAACGGGTCCGGGCCACCCCATCAGCCCAGAGCCCCGCACGCACCCGGAGGCCCAAGCTCCCTCGCTCTGGCGTGTGCCGCCAGAGGACAACGTGTCAGCACCTACCCGATGGCAGAAAACGGCCAACTCGGGCCAAAACAATCGCGACCGGGGCAACGGGGAACAGTTCACTCACCACTGCCGCCTTCCCTGAACACAGTCACGGTCAGCGGACCGCGAAATCGAGCCCATCACCGAGATCCAGAGCCCCTAGGGACAACTGGTCGACCCTCGTTGACGAAGGCAAAGACAAGAGACGGGGACCGCCATCCCCAGCGAGCAGGACCGGGGGGGTGGGGTGGGGCGGACGGGGAACACGTCCGAAGGACGCCGGGCGTAGCCAACAGGACAAGCCCCGGGCAGCGGGCCCCCGAAGAGGCAATGCGGCAAGGCCGGGCGAGCACACCCGCCTGGCCCGCCCGGTGAAGCCCCGCAGCCCCGCGGCCAAAACCCGCGAGAGAGAGGGAGAGGAAGCGGGAGAAAAATAAGACAGAAGTCCCGGCGACCGACCCAGACCGGGCAAAGCGAAGCCCGTGGCGGCGAAGGAACCGCTCAGACTGCCACCCGAGGCGCCCGCGGCCCGGACCGTGCAGGGAGAGAAGACAACCGACACACACACACAGTAAGCCTGCAGGTCCAATATCCCGCCAACGGGCCACAACGGCCCAGCCCAGCGTGACCGAGACAGTTCCGCTGGCGCCGCCCAGCTCCTGGAACTCTGTCTCGGCCACCGCCGCCGAATATCACGCCTTGGAGACTTCCGATGATCCGACGCTCCTATAAAAGCGGCCACCAGGGGGAGCTCGACAACCGTCAACCAAATCAGGAGGAAGGGACGCGGAACCTCGGTCGGCGTCAGCGGGATCCGCTCCGCAGGGGTCGTAGAAAGTCACCCCCCGGACACGTCCCACCAGCCGGGTCGCCCCGCCAGGGCCCCCCCCCCACAGCGGCGGGCACGAGACGCAGGCAGATCGGCCCAGCACCCCTAGAGAATCCGGCGGGGGACACGGGCGGTGTGGGACTTCAAAACCGAAACCACCACGGTGGAGCCACTATTAGACAGGCAGACTAGCTGCTAGGCCACGGTCCGATCCATCCAGAGAATGGAGGAATTGACAGAAACATGTAAAAACCCGTCGAAATCGGTGGCTGGGGAATTTGATCTGCTGGTCTTTGGGCTCGGTGTTTCCGCCTGTTTCTGTACCAAAAAAAAAAAAAAAATGGGAAGATGAACAGCCTCTGAGAAACCTTCCTCCTCTGTGTCTGTGGTTCAGTGCCAGAGGGCCGGCCTAGCACATAGGAGGCACTGGGTTTGAGCCTTAGCGCGGCCTACAAAAAGGAACAAAGTCGAAAGAAGGCGTGCTGTCCACCTACAACTACTCTAAAAAAGAAAAAAAAAAAAAAAAAGAATACTGATCATAATAGGAAAAAGGATTCTTCCTTGGGGAGTTCTATTTTCTCTGCCTGGCCACGTTATCTTTTTTTTTTTTTTTTTTTTTTTTTTTTAAGAGAGAGTGAGAGAGAATTTCAATATTTACTTTTTTTTTTTTTTTTTTAACAACATCTTTGTTTGTATGTGTGCTGAGGACCAAACCCGGGCAACTGCAACTGCGCTACCAGCCCCCTTTTTAACTTTTACTTATTTTTCTTTTGTAAAGGCAGAGAGGAGGAGGGGGGGGGAGAGAGAGAGAGAGGGAAGAGGGGGGTGGAGAGAGAGAGAAGAGAGAGAGAGAGAGAGAGAGAGAGAGAGAGAATATTTTTTAATGTTTATTTTTCAGTATGCGGTGGGCACAACATCTTTATTTTATTTTACGTGGTGCTGAGGATCGAACCCAGCGCCCCGCGCATGCCGCGGGAGCGCATTACCACTTGAGGCACATCTCCAGCCCATTAATTCTTATTTGAATTTGTGTTTTTATTTACCTATTTATTTACCTGAGTAAGAAATGAGCATTTTCTTGAACCGAAAGTCATTTTCCACCGGGTCACAGAGCCAAATTTTACGTTTAGGCACATGGTAATAAGAAGCTGTAACAGGGCGCTAAGAGCGGCTGCCTTGGCTAAAAAGCGTGGGCCCTTGCCCCAGAGCGAAACAACAACGACAACGGGGGGGGGGGGGGGGGCAAAAAAAAAAAAAAAAAAGAATCAAACAAATAATGCAATCAATCGATGGGCCAAGGACCTGAACAGATACTTCTCAGAAGTGGATTATGACACTCCTATAAAAGCGGCCACCAGGGGGAGCTCGAAAACCGTCAACAAAATCAGGCGGAAGGGTCGGTGTCAGCGGGATCCGCTTCGCAGGGGTCGTAGAAAGTCACCTGGACACGTCCCACCAGCCGCCCCACCCCCACCCCGCCAGGGTGCCCCGCAGCAGCGGGAGGCGCCGGCAGTCTGCCCAGCACCCCCAGAGAATCCGGCGGGGGACACGGACGGTGTGGGACTTCAAAACCGAAACCACCACGGTGAAGCCACAATTAGACAGGCAGACTAGCTGCTAGGCCAAGGTTCGATCCATCCAGACAATGTAGGAATTGACAGAAACATGTCAAAATCAGTTTGAAATCGGTTGCTTGGGAATTTGATCTGCTTGTCTTTGGGCTTTGTGTTTCCTCCTTTTTCTGTACAAAAAAAAAAAAAAAAAAAAAATTGGAAGATGACCAGCCTCTGAGAATCCTTTCTTGTCTAGGGTCTGTCTGTGTCTTTGGGTCAGTAGCAGAGGGCCGGCCTGGCACAGAGTTTGAGCCTTAGCACGCCATACAAAAAGGAACAAATCATCGAACAAATCATCACAAGGATTCTTCCTTGTGAAGTTGTATTTTGTCTGTTTGACCGTTTTATCTTTTTTTTTTTTTTTTTTGTATCTTTATTTTTATTGATCTATCAATATCACAGAGCCAAATTTTACATTTAGACACTTGGTAATAAGAAGCTGTAACAGGGCTCTAAGAGAGGCTGCCTTGGCTAAAAAGCATGGTCTGTTGCCCTAGACTGAAACACCACATGCTCTGAGATAAATGAAGCTGGAGAAAAGTTGCAAGAGCACTTCATGGTGTTGTCAGTCTGGTGTTGTGGCTCAGTGGTACAGCACTTACCAAGTACGCATGAGGCACAGGGTCCAATCCCGGGCACCACATTGAAATCATCATCATCATCATCACCTAAATAAACAAAATAAACGTATGTATTTTTTTATCTGTTTGTTTATTTATTGGAGGAGGCCTGTAAGGAGGGATTGAACTCAGGGGCACTCACTGACTACTGAGCCACATCCCCTAGCCCTACCTATCTAGTATATTACTTAGAGACAGGGTCTCACTGAGTTGCTTAGTGTCTCACTTTTGCTGAGGGTGGCTTTAAACTCTGGATCCTCCTGTCTCAGCTGTGTGTGTGTGTGTGTGTGTGTGTGTGTGTGTGTGTGTGTGAGAGAGAGAGAGAGAGAGAGAGAGAGAGAGAAGCCTGTCTGGGATGACAGGCATAGGCCACTGTACCCAGTCACTTATTTATTTTATTTTTAGTATGACTTCAAGGTACACACAAGACAATCACTGCCAGGCGTAGGAGGAACATAGCACATTGATAAACACTCAGATCTTTGAGGAAGCATTAAACAATCTTAAGGTAGTGTGCAAGTCATTCAATAACCTCAAAATACCTACATGAGGGTTGGAATTGTAGCTCAGTGGTAGAGTGCTTGCCTTGCATTCGTGAGGCCCTGGGTTCAATCCTCAGCACCACATAAAAATAAATAAACAAAAATAAAGACATTGTGTCCATCAACAGCTATAACTAACTAACTAACTAACTAACTAAATAAATAAATAAATAAATAAATAAATAAATAAATACCTGCATGAAAACCACAGAGAATTAAAGGAAAAGATGGATAAATCTATTATGGCAAGGAGATGAGAACACTCGTCCCTTAGCAGCTGAGGACGACTTAGGCCATAAATAAATAATCAGGAACAAAGGACAGCAGAACTACATCAGGAACAACCCACACCTAATGGGCACGTTCAGAACACTGCAAGGCCACCACTACACAGCAGACATTCTTTTCAAGTGAATACGGAATGTTTACCAAAGTTGACCATAGAATGGAACATAAACCAAATCTCGACAAAGTCTAAAAGATGAAATCACACCACAACTCTTCTCTGAACAACACAAAAGTAAGCTGGAGGTCGTAGCATGTCGGCCACTGCCAGGATTCATTTCAAGAACGGGATGAAACCCAAAGAAAGTATAAACCTGTACATTCACAAATCTCAGGGAGAAATAGCCGCATCCATCTGTCACAAACTCTTGAGAGGGGCGGGTCAGGGGTCAAGGTGAGATTGAAATACCCAAATACCCCCAACAAAGTGCCAACTTTATCAAACCAGTAGCCTAGATAAAGCAGGTACTTGTACTACGCCTTCTCGGTGACATTGTGGGGTTTTTTTGGGTTTTTTTGGGGGGGGGGAGGGGGAGGGGGGAGGGGAGCGGGGAAGGGTGGTTCCCGCCACTTTGGGTTCCTACCGCTTTGTCTGCAAGGGAAAATTTGTTTCCTGCCAGGCTGGGGTGCCAGTTATCAGGGCGGGGAAGTAAGATTCTTACACTAAACCGGGCTTGCTTGGGGCAGGTCTCAGTTCTGATTTACATAACAACAGGCAGGGCAAAGTCTCTCCCACTGCCCCTGAAGGAAGAAAAATGTGGCCTCTCCAGGCTGTTCACAATTCCCAACCTGTTTTAAGGGTCAGTTTGTCTCTCTAACTCTGCATTTATGCTGACCGATTGGTTTAAAACTACACTAAGAGGTTAATTTGAATATCATTTGTTTCAGAGCACTTGTTCAATGTGTCTACCAGCATTTAATTTCTCTCTCCTGATGTTCCTTAATAACCTGATTGCTTTGGCCTTCTTCTCCTGGATTATGTGTAACTTGCCCCCCTTTGGTATAAAAAGAAACCCAGGAGGAGATTGATCCTAAAGAAAAGGGGTGCTCCACTAAGTGAGAAACTGAAAATCAAGCGATTAAAAAGAGTTTGGTGTAGAGAAAGAGAGGGGTGTGTGTGTGTGTGTGTGTGTGTGTGTGTGTGTGTGTGTGTGTGTTATAGAGAGAGAAGGGGAGAGTCTCTTGTACTTCAGGGTTTTTGTCTGTCTGACTGTCTGTCTGTCTGTCTGTCTGTCTGTCTGTCTGTCTGTTTGTTGTCTAATAATTACAGTGTTTCAGTTGGAAGCTCTGCCCTGGGTAATTCTTTCCAGCTCTTAGAAAGTAGTAACTGTGGTTATGTTCATTTCTGTTAATGATCCATTCTTCCTGCCTTTTAAATTCATTGATCACCCAGAACTCCTGTGTTTGGGGCAGGAGGGGTCCAGGTGCTTGAGAGAATTTTTTTTTTTTTTTTTCCCCCTGTGTCATTGGAATGGAGATTTGGACCTCTGAGTAAGAGTAGAGTTTTCTAAGAGAAAAGAGAAGAGCTCTAAGGGAAAAGCAGGGGATTGGATTACCAAAAAAAAAAAAAAAAAAAAAAAAAAAAAAAAAAAAAAAAAAAAGCCTTTGGAAACCAAACTATTGTTAGGTAAAACTTCATCATCTGAAGTGGCACCCCCTTTCTCCACTGAAAAGTCTTAACTGGGCCTCTTCTGAAATCTTCACCCAGACTGGTTTTAGGTCTGTCAGCAAAAGAGTCTCTCTGTGCAAAAGAATTCAAGGTGGATAAACTTCCTATTTTCGTGTCGCCCTGTTTACTTGGCCACTGGCCGAGAAGATACCAGCACTCCAGGTGCTGGACACCCCGTTACTAGTTTTTCACAAACATGTCCAGAACAGTACTTTGAAGAAATGTGCAAACAAGGCCTCTGGCCTTGAGCTGGGCTTCACAGAGATGTCTACATGTTTAAGATACGAGAGGGTACCAACTGGACTCCATGGTAACAGCTGGCAGGGGGAGAGTAGACAGGGGAGAAGAAGCTCTCCCCTTCTCAGGTGTTGTCCTCCAAGGGTTAACATGCCCAGAACAGTGAGAGAAAAAGCTGCTTTTATGTGAACTTCTGCAGACCATGAATTTCTGAGCCCCTCCCCTTACATGCTGGGTATAAAACTCTGAAACTACCTGAACTTTGGGTTCAGGGGATTAATTCCTTACAGCAAAAGCCATCTTCTCTGAACCTGGCTGCAGCCAAATAAAACCGTTTTCCTGCTCTGTTCGGTCGGTGCCTTGCCTCATTTGTCCCTACAACAACACATCCATGCAAGGAAGACTTTATCAAACCAGTAGCCTAAGTAAAGCAGGTTCCAGGTTACTTTTTGCCACCACCGCCACCACCACCACCATGCATACCAATAATTTCTTCTGATTTTTTTTTTTTTTAATTACATACAAACAAATCAAAAACCATGAAAAGTATAAACTATGTTACTGAGAATCAAGAAGAGTCATTCACTCATGTAAATTCAGAAATTCGGTAAGGGTGGTTGTTGTTTCTGTCTGTTGCTGTTGTTGTCCTTTTTTGTCTTTTTTTTTTTTTTTTTTAATTTTTCTCCCAACTGTCAAATCAATTAAAGCGGGGTGGGGGGGTGGGGGGGGTGAGGTGGTGGTGGGTGTCAGAAAATGTAACAGGGGTCCACTTTATAGGCTTTGAGTATAAGTCTCACTGCTCAGCCACTGAGGCTCATGTTAAAACCCATATCCTTTTTCCTTTCTCTTTTCCCTACCCTCCCCCTCCCTAATCATAGGTGAAGCCATATTGACTTTCAGGGTGGGTTATCTGCCCATTGGCTAACAAATATTTAGAATTTTCATCCAGAAAATCACTTTTC
The DNA here is from genome assembly GCF_048772815.1 of Callospermophilus lateralis. Taxonomy (NCBI): domain Eukaryota; kingdom Metazoa; phylum Chordata; class Mammalia; order Rodentia; family Sciuridae; genus Callospermophilus; species Callospermophilus lateralis. The sequence goes on from NW_027516759.1 coordinate 20,726, forward strand.
TGTTTGATAACCTTGCTAGGCCTCCGATGGGTTAGAACAACAGAGTGTCAGCAGAGTCATCAGAGTTTTGTTGCTGTAAAGGTTCAGTTCTTATGTTTTCTTATTATAATAAATTCCCCCTCTTCCTTCTGAGATGCTTTGCCTCTGAGCAACACCCCCCCCCAACACCTATCCCCCCTTCTCTGTCTCTCTCTGTCTCTCTCTCTCTCTCTCTGTCTCTCCCCCCCCCCCTCTCTCTCTCTGTCGAGTTACCCCAGGGCTCCATAAGTTGCTGAGGCTGGGCTTAGTCTTGTGATTCTCCTGAATCACCCCACATCTCTGTCACTGGAGATGTGTGCACATCTGGGGACTAGAGTACTATGCTGTGCTGTGTCTGAGAGATTTTTTTATTATTAAAAAGTCGGTACACTTAAAGACATATAGGTTTCCTACATGAGAGGTCACCCTTTTTATTAGAACGTGTATTTTATCGAAGCTCTAAACTTATCCCATAGTCAGTGACACATGTGGAAGTTCTAACACATGCATTCGGTGTAACATTCAGATTTAGAAAAAAAAAAAAAAAAAAAAAAAAAAAAAAAAAAGAAAGAAAGAAAGAAAGAAAGAAAGAAAGAAAGAAAAGAAAACGAAAAGAGAAAGATCTGTGCTTGGGGCTGGGGATGTGGCTCAAGTGGTAGCATGCTCGCCTGGCATGCGTGCGGCCAGGGTTCGATCCTCAGCACCGCAAACAAATCAAGATGTTATATCCGCGGAAAACTAACTAACTAACTAACTAACTAAATAAATAAATATTAAAAAAATTCTCTCTCCCTGTCTCTCACTCTCACACTCTCTCTAAAAAATAATAAATAAATAAATAAAAAGATCTGTGCCATTAATGACCAGTTTTCACATCTGTTAGTTTTAATCGAAAAAGTAAGGGTTTGGGGATCATTTGTTGAAAGAACACTCCTGTACCAGGTGAGTGGCACTGTTTCCTGAATGCATAAGAGTATTTGTCCACTTGAGTCCAAGCTGTTCTCCTAGGTCCAACTGTTGGTGAGCAAAACACCACATCGTGGCAGTTATCTGGCCAGAGTCTGGCCAGAGCTGGTAGATTCTGAACTTGGCTTCCAAAGTCAAAGGTCAATGAATGTATGTAGGACTTCTAGGCAAGTGTGATGTGAAGATCTCTGGGCTTGTTATGCAATAAATGTGTCTGTGTTCCTTCAGCATAGAAGGAAATGTATTCATTCTAGAATGCAAAGCTTGGGCTAGGGTTTTAGCTCGGTAGTAGAGCACTTGCCTGGGACGTGTGGGGCGCTGGATTCCATCCTGAGCACCACAGAACCCAAAACAAAGGGACAAACAAGTAAATAAGGTAAAGATAGTGTGTCCATCCATCTACAGCTCAAAAAATTAAAGGTATGGGTTGGGGGTTCATGTCGATCCTCCCCCGCCCACCCCCAAGAGGATCAGGAGGAGGTTGAGAGAAGGATCGTAAACTCATAGCGAAAGTAACCTCGCGAGGAGACCCCTGTCTCCCAAAGAAAAGTTGTGATAGTAAAAGCAAATGGGACTCCGTTTTGTTTTATGTCCCCATTCTGTAAAACAACCAGGCCAAGTAGAAGGGTCATGACTGACGCAAGATGTTCTTTTCCTTGTGCTATAGAAACCTTTAAGAGTAAGGAACTACCTAATGGGACATTGTTTCTGTAACTAGCCCATAAAAGGGGGAGCGGGGGGGGGGGGGGGGGGGGCTAAGCTTCTGTCACTGGAGTGGCTAGGCTGATTGTGATTGGCTGAGCGTCCCTCCGCCTGACTTCACTCTCCCGCTTCTGTAACATGGCTTGCTTGCATTAGCTAGACGCCCCCTCCCCCCAAAACGTCCCTTTTGCAGGTTTGAGGCTTATAAGGGGCACCCTTGCAATTGTTTGGGGCTGGCCAGGGGAACAGCTTTATGTTCTTCTGCTCAGTCGCCACTAGTTGTGCTTTAATAAAGGCTTGATTCCTTTATAACGTGAGTGGTCTGGAAGTCAGTTTTTGAAACCCCGGGACCAAGCTTTAACTAGAACAAGCAAGCAAGCCAGAAAACAAATGAATAGATAGATGATAGATAGATAGATAGATAGATAGATAGATAGATAGATAGACAAATTGAATATGGGGATGTGGCTCAGTCAGTGGTCAAGTGAGTGCTTCTGGGTTCAACTCATAAATCAATGGATTTACCAAAAATATATAAAAATATCTGTATAAAAAGGGGATGTTGGTTTAGCTCAGTGGTAAACTGTGTCTGTGTTCAGTCCCCAGTTCCAGGCTCCAGGCAGAAACCAGCCCCTGTGTGAGGGGCTGGTTTCTGGTTCCATCCCCACCAAGGAAACCCTGACATGAGTATGGGGAGCCATATTTGTCTATTGGATGCCAAGGGTAGAGTGATTTCCATCTTGATCTTCCCCCCACCACCACCACCTCTGTCTGTGTGAGCAAGGTCTCTTCTAGTGTCTGGATTTTATTTATTTACCTATTTATGTATGTATGTATGTATGTATGTATGTATGTATGTATGTATGTATTTAAACAATGCCTTTATGTTATTAATTTCTTTTTATCTGGAGCTGAGGATCTAACCCAGGGCCTCGAATATGCTAGGCGACCACTCTAACGCTGAGATATAAAGGACCCCAGCGCATCCCAGCCCATCCCAGCCCAGCACAGAGTCTTTGAGATGAGATTTTATTGCCTGTTTTGGTTGTTTGAGTCTGTCTTTGTTCACTACTTTTGTTTCTTTTGTGATGCTAGGCTGGGGAAGAAACCCAGGGCCTTGGGCATTGGTCCACAAAGGGTCTTGATTGCTGGGCAACACCCTCACCTTTTTTTCCTTTGTCTCTTCCCTTCCCCAGAAAGTAAACCCAGGAAGGGCCTCCCTCTCCTTCCCCCAGGCCCAAATCCATCCTGTTTGGGTTTTGGGCTCAGACAGGTACACACTAGACAGACAGACAGACAGACAGACACACACACACACACACACACACACACACACACACACGGGAAACATCACTGTTTTATTTTTGTTCGTTTCTCTCTTAACCTCATCCAGGCCCTCCCTCATAACTCTCAGGGGCGGGGGGGGGGGGGGGGGGGAGGTGTTTACTATGGACCTCTGGTGGTGACAGCCTTGGGAGGGACTACTACTGGGGAATTGGAGTGAGTGGGATGGGGGAAGTGGGGATTATAGTTGAAATTCCAAGGGTCGGGCAGAGGCACAGAAGCTATCTCCTAGGTGGGGCATGTTAAAGGCTAAGGAACGTGATCAGATACCAGGGGTGAAAGCGGTATGTCCTCCCCACCCCCCAGTGCTTCCAGGACTTTACTGTAGGGGGGGGGGGGAGAAGAAGCGGGAGTACAACTGCACTGAGGCCCGTGCCCATCTGTCTTTCCAGGGACTCAGTAGGCTGAGGGAAGAGAGGAAGATATGACGCAGCTGCTTGCAGCGTAGTGATCTGTATATGGATATAGATATAGATATCTAAGTCTGTCAGTCTGTCTGTCTATCTATCTATCTATCTATGTATCTATGTCTATACATGTAGATAGATTATATCTAAACTGGAAATGGAACTCAGGCAGGCCTTCCAAAATGACGGTAGCTTTGCGCCACCTAGCGTTCAGTGACTGCAACTAACGAGGCTGCTTTTCTCAGACCGCAGAGCACTCACTGTGAACTCCCAAGTTCCACAGGGTGGAAACCCGTCGCTATGCGCATCCACGTGTATATGCTTGTGTTTCTGACCCGGTGGCGAGATGAGATCCGACTGAAGAAGCCAAGCAAACCTAAAACGTGTGTCCCACCTTCACCACTCCTAAGTGTGGTGGATTAGCCGACTGAGAAAGGCCTTAGGGGAGGGAGCAGCTTCGGTCCGATAGGGGACAGTTGGGGAAGGCAAGGACCCTGAGTAACTGCACAGTTGCTCTGGGATCCAATTTTACCTGTAGACCTACTCGGCGCTACATAAACCTCAGCCAGCCAGCCAGCCAGCCAGCCAGCCAGCCAGCCAGCCAGCCAGCCAGCCTGTGCTGCATTTTGTCCTGTCTTTATTGGTATTAGGTATTTTCCAGAAGAAATGGGGGGGGGGGGATTTCCCATCTCGTGTCAAGAGTCTCCCGGGGACTGAATCCTCCTTGTCCACGCTTTCCTTGAAGATCCTTTAGAGATTCTCCACTTCGAGATGGACCGATGTGTGTGCTGCTGCAGGTTTGACAGCCATCCGGGAGGAAAAACAACCACCAAAAAAA
>NW_027516759.1:37500-52500 GCF_048772815.1 Callospermophilus lateralis
CACCGCGGGAAACCCACGCGGCGCGGCGTGCACGGGAGCGAGACGGGGGCGCGCCCGGGGCGGGCCGTGACCCACCCCGGACGGTACCGCCCGAACCGCACACGCCATCACGCGCGCGCGAGGACGAGGGGAGGGAGCGCCAGAGACGCACGACTCCCCACGAACCCAACGGTGGCACAAGAGCCGCCCCGCGGACCAGGCCGCCGCGCTCGCGCGGACGGGGACGGGGGTGCGAGTGGTTCGGGGCGATGCCCTTCCCCACCTCCCCTGCCCCGCCCGGGGAACGGCGCGGCGGCGCGACCGGGGAACGACTCACCGCGACCGGACCAGGTCGTGGCCGGACACGCGCACCCGAGCGGCACAACCCTCGCGCGGCACCGAGCGGGTGACCGGCGCCCCGCGGGGGCGGGGGTGGCAGACCCGTCGTCCCCCACACCCAAGCGCCGGCACACGACGACGCCGTCGCCAGCGGACAAGCGGCGGTGGCGGCCAGGAGACGGGGGCCGCGGCGGGCCCCCCGTGGGAGCGAACTCGCGAAGGGGCGAGAGAGCGGGCGGGCCAAGGCCCGAAGAGACCAGACGGGGACGGGCCGGCCGCCCGAGGAGGCGGCGGCTGCAGCCGGCGTGGGGAGCGGCGCGCGCCAGAAGGGCGGCGGGAAACGGGAGAGGGCACCTGCCGACCCGCGGAGGAGCCCCGCCCGGAGAGAGCTGGCCGAGCCGCGCGGGCGCACCGGCCGGACAAACCCAGGGCGGCACGCGGTGTATCACCGCCAGCGCGCACACCAGGCGCACGGGCGGTCCCGCGTGGCCCCGGACGAGCCGCCGGCCGGGTTCCCTTCATCAGCCAACCTCCCGGGAGGGCCCTCGCGGGGGACAGGGCCCCACCGCCCCACCGCCGTCGCAAGAGGCGGGGAAGCCCCCGAACCCTCAACCCGCACACCGTGACGAGCATCCCCAACGACAACCGCCCGACCAGCGTGCCCACCGCCACACCCGGTACACGCCCGGGAGGGGGCGGCAGCGCGGCCGCGACCGGCCAGCCGGGGGGAGGCCCGGCGGAGGCGAGGAGGGGGCCACAACCCCGCCCGGATGGAGGGCGCGCCGGAGGCGGCGAGGGGCAAAGAAACGCGGAAAGGAAACCGGGGAGAAGACCTCGGGCACAGAGTCGGGCCGCCAGGAAAACAAGCGGGATCCCACCGCCACACGCGAGGGCGGTCCCGCACCGCCTGCGACGCCAACCCGGCCTCCGGCCCCACCCCCGGAACCTCCCACGAGACCCGCCGCCCCGCCACCACAGGGTGGCCCTCCACGCGACGAGACGCGCGCCTGGCCTCCAAACGCCAGCATGCAACGCCACAACCTCGGGCCAGACGAGTCCCACGACCTGGGCCTCTCCAGCTCCAGGGTCCACTCGCTCACCACACCGCCCGCGGAACGCTCCCAGGGGGGCCGCGGCGGCCGCGCCCCGGGCCAGCGCACACGCACGCAGGTCGCCCGCCGGCTCGGGACCGGGAGCGGGCAGAGGGACACTCGCAGCGGGCGCGGGGGAAAGAGGGACGCGGCCCCTCAACCCCCGGCCGCGCGAACAGCGCCCCACCGCCACCGCGCATACACGCGGCACCAGCGGCCCACACAGTGGCCCCACGCGCGCCAGAAGGCCCGGCCAAGGCCCAGCGGGAACCCTCCCCCGACTCGAAGGGGGGAGGCGTGGGCCGCGGTAGGCACAAAGAGCAGGCGCTCGGCCCCCACCCGCGGGGGGCCGGCGGACCCCTGCACTCCCAGACGGCGGGGAGGGGGGACTCTCGCCTACACACACCACCGACGGTAGCGTAGCGCAAAAGGCAGGGGGCGGCCAACGGGGGAATCCGGTACCCCCACACAAGGCACGCCCTTCACGGATCGCTAGAGAAACTTCCTCACTGAGGGTGGGCCGCACCCAACCCAGCCCCTCTGCCAACCGGCCGCCGAGACAACGAGGGGGGGATCTGCGGTACAGGCAAGCACAAGGCTTCTTGAGCGTTCGCGGCCGGGGACACCCAAAGCCCCATCGCCTCGGGGGCCCGACCGGCCCCAGCTCGGCGTCCCGCCACCATCGCTCACACGCCCGGGCAACGTCTCCTTCCTCCCACCGGAGAGAGGGAAGAGCGCCCGGGCGCCCGCTCGCCTAACACTCCCCACGCCACTCGGCGCTGGGGACGACAACGTGACACCCTCCCCCGGAGAGGGAACGGGCAACGCTGCCGAGCTTACCGCCTCGATCCCCCGAAAGAAGCAACACCGCTCTTCCCTTCAGGCACTCGCCTCGGAAACCCCCACGGACGGGGCGAGACCGACAGCGAGGCGGCGGCCGGCCGCGGCAGCGGCACTGGGATCGGGAGCAGCACACACCGGCTCAGCCTCAGGCACCTCAGGAAACAACCCGGAGCGCCCCAGGAGCACCGAAGCAGAGGCGCACCGTCGCGCCGAGGCAGCACGGTGGCAGCCCTCCCCGCGTCGGGGAGGGCCACACACACGGCCCTTGGCCGCCCAGAGGGGGCGGCGAGCGAGAAGCACCCGCTACGTCAGAGGACCCCAGGAGCGAGGTCGAGGCCGGATTCCGCACCCCCGCCCTTCCCCGCACCGCGAACGGGCGGGGAGGCAAGGCGAGGGGCCCGCGGGCAGGACGAGAAGAGTCGGCCCATTCGCCATGAATGTCCGTCCCTCGCCTGGCGCGGCTTTGGTCCAGCCCAGGAGAGCGCAAAGTCACCACATCGATCAGCAGAGTGGGCGGGAGAGGCCCAGGGAGCAGGGGGAGACCCGGCGAGGACCGCTTCTAAGAGGAGCCTGCTACGGCCTCGCCGGCCCCACACCCCAGGGAGAGCGGCCGACGACACGGAACGGGGAACGCCTGACACGCGGCTCGGAGCCATGGAAGCAAGCGTCGCCACGCCACCCTCGGTGCCCGCAGCGAGGAGCGCACGGGCGGTAAAGGACCACCCGCCACCTACCCCCGCCGCCCTCCGGCGCCAGAAGGCCGGCCGGCCAGAGGCGGCACCACCGCGAGGGCGCTCCAGGTGCGCCAAAGAGCCGTCGCACGCAGGCCCAGGCAAGCAGCTCAAGAGGGAACGGGTCCGGGCCACCCCATCAGCCCAGAGCCCCGCACGCACCCGGAGGCCCAAGCTCCCTCGCTCTGGCGTGTGCCGCCAGAGGACAACGTGTCAGCACCTACCCGATGGCAGAAAACGGCCAACTCGGGCCAAAACAATCGCGACCGGGGCAACGGGGAACAGTTCACTCACCACTGCCGCCTTCCCTGAACACAGTCACGGTCAGCGGACCGCGAAATCGAGCCCATCACCGAGATCCAGAGCCCCTAGGGACAACTGGTCGACCCTCGTTGACGAAGGCAAAGACAAGAGACGGGGACCGCCATCCCCAGCGAGCAGGACCGGGGGGGTGGGGTGGGGCGGACGGGGAACACGTCCGAAGGACGCCGGGCGTAGCCAACAGGACAAGCCCCGGGCAGCGGGCCCCCGAAGAGGCAATGCGGCAAGGCCGGGCGAGCACACCCGCCTGGCCCGCCCGGTGAAGCCCCGCAGCCCCGCGGCCAAAACCCGCGAGAGAGAGGGAGAGGAAGCGGGAGAAAAATAAGACAGAAGTCCCGGCGACCGACCCAGACCGGGCAAAGCGAAGCCCGTGGCGGCGAAGGAACCGCTCAGACTGCCACCCGAGGCGCCCGCGGCCCGGACCGTGCAGGGAGAGAAGACAACCGACACACACACACAGTAAGCCTGCAGGTCCAATATCCCGCCAACAGGCCACAACGGCCCAGCCCAGCGTGACCGAGACAGTTCCGCTGGCGCCGCCCAGCTCCTGGAACTCTGTCTCGGCCACCGCCGCCGAATATCACGCCTTGGAGACTTCCGATGATCCGACGCTCCTATAAAAGCGGCCACCAGGGGGAGCTCGACAACCGTCAACCAAATCAGGAGGAAGGGACGCGGAACCTCGGTCGGCGTCAGCGGGATCCGCTCCGCAGGGGTCGTAGAAAGTCACCCCCCGGACACGTCCCACCAGCCGGGTCGCCCCGCCAGGGCCCCCCCCCCACAGCGGCGGGCACGAGACGCAGGCAGATCGGCCCAGCACCCCTAGAGAATCCGGCGGGGGACACGGGCGGTGTGGGACTTCAAAACCGAAACCACCACGGTGGAGCCACTATTAGACAGGCAGACTAGCTGCTAGGCCACGGTCCGATCCATCCAGAGAATGGAGGAATTGACAGAAACATGTAAAAACCCGTCGAAATCGGTGGCTGGGGAATTTGATCTGCTGGTCTTTGGGCTCGGTGTTTCCGCCTGTTTCTGTACCAAAAAAAAAAAAAAAATGGGAAGATGAACAGCCTCTGAGAAACCTTCCTCCTCTGTGTCTGTGGTTCAGTGCCAGAGGGCCGGCCTAGCACATAGGAGGCACTGGGTTTGAGCCTTAGCGCGGCCTACAAAAAGGAACAAAGTCGAAAGAAGGCGTGCTGTCCACCTACAACTACTCTAAAAAAGAAAAAAAAAAAAAAAAAGAATACTGATCATAATAGGAAAAAGGATTCTTCCTTGGGGAGTTCTATTTTCTCTGCCTGGCCACGTTATCTTTTTTTTTTTTTTTTTTTTTTTTTTTTAAGAGAGAGTGAGAGAGAATTTCAATATTTACTTTTTTTTTTTTTTTTTTAACAACATCTTTGTTTGTATGTGTGCTGAGGACCAAACCCGGGCAACTGCAACTGCGCTACCAGCCCCCTTTTTAACTTTTACTTATTTTTCTTTTGTAAAGGCAGAGAGGAGGAGGGGGGGGGAGAGAGAGAGAGAGGGAAGAGGGGGGTGGAGAGAGAGAGAAGAGAGAGAGAGAGAGAGAGAGAGAGAGAGAGAATATTTTTTAATGTTTATTTTTCAGTATGCGGTGGGCACAACATCTTTATTTTATTTTACGTGGTGCTGAGGATCGAACCCAGCGCCCCGCGCATGCCGCGGGAGCGCATTACCACTTGAGGCACATCTCCAGCCCATTAATTCTTATTTGAATTTGTGTTTTTATTTACCTATTTATTTACCTGAGTAAGAAATGAGCATTTTCTTGAACCGAAAGTCATTTTCCACCGGGTCACAGAGCCAAATTTTACGTTTAGGCACATGGTAATAAGAAGCTGTAACAGGGCGCTAAGAGCGGCTGCCTTGGCTAAAAAGCGTGGGCCCTTGCCCCAGAGCGAAACAACAACGACAACGGGGGGGGGGGGGGGGGGCAAAAAAAAAAAAAAAAAAGAATCAAACAAATAATGCAATCAATCGATGGGCCAAGGACCTGAACAGATACTTCTCAGAAGTGGATTATGACACTCCTATAAAAGCGGCCACCAGGGGGAGCTCGAAAACCGTCAACAAAATCAGGCGGAAGGGTCGGTGTCAGCGGGATCCGCTTCGCAGGGGTCGTAGAAAGTCACCTGGACACGTCCCACCAGCCGCCCCACCCCCACCCCGCCAGGGTGCCCCGCAGCAGCGGGAGGCGCCGGCAGTCTGCCCAGCACCCCCAGAGAATCCGGCGGGGGACACGGACGGTGTGGGACTTCAAAACCGAAACCACCACGGTGAAGCCACAATTAGACAGGCAGACTAGCTGCTAGGCCAAGGTTCGATCCATCCAGACAATGTAGGAATTGACAGAAACATGTCAAAATCAGTTTGAAATCGGTTGCTTGGGAATTTGATCTGCTTGTCTTTGGGCTTTGTGTTTCCTCCTTTTTCTGTACAAAAAAAAAAAAAAAAAAAAAATTGGAAGATGACCAGCCTCTGAGAATCCTTTCTTGTCTAGGGTCTGTCTGTGTCTTTGGGTCAGTAGCAGAGGGCCGGCCTGGCACAGAGTTTGAGCCTTAGCACGCCATACAAAAAGGAACAAATCATCGAACAAATCATCACAAGGATTCTTCCTTGTGAAGTTGTATTTTGTCTGTTTGACCGTTTTATCTTTTTTTTTTTTTTTTTTGTATCTTTATTTTTATTGATCTATCAATATCACAGAGCCAAATTTTACATTTAGACACTTGGTAATAAGAAGCTGTAACAGGGCTCTAAGAGAGGCTGCCTTGGCTAAAAAGCATGGTCTGTTGCCCTAGACTGAAACACCACATGCTCTGAGATAAATGAAGCTGGAGAAAAGTTGCAAGAGCACTTCATGGTGTTGTCAGTCTGGTGTTGTGGCTCAGTGGTACAGCACTTACCAAGTACGCATGAGGCACAGGGTCCAATCCCGGGCACCACATTGAAATCATCATCATCATCATCACCTAAATAAACAAAATAAACGTATGTATTTTTTTATCTGTTTGTTTATTTATTGGAGGAGGCCTGTAAGGAGGGATTGAACTCAGGGGCACTCACTGACTACTGAGCCACATCCCCTAGCCCTACCTATCTAGTATATTACTTAGAGACAGGGTCTCACTGAGTTGCTTAGTGTCTCACTTTTGCTGAGGGTGGCTTTAAACTCTGGATCCTCCTGTCTCAGCTGTGTGTGTGTGTGTGTGTGTGTGTGTGTGTGTGTGTGTGTGTGTGAGAGAGAGAGAGAGAGAGAGAGAGAGAAGCCTGTCTGGGATGACAGGCATAGGCCACTGTACCCAGTCACTTATTTATTTTATTTTTAGTATGACTTCAAGGTACACACAAGACAATCACTGCCAGGCGTAGGAGGAACATAGCACATTGATAAACACTCAGATCTTTGAGGAAGCATTAAACAATCTTAAGGTAGTGTGCAAGTCATTCAATAACCTCAAAATACCTACATGAGGGTTGGAATTGTAGCTCAGTGGTAGAGTGCTTGCCTTGCATTCGTGAGGCCCTGGGTTCAATCCTCAGCACCACATAAAAATAAATAAACAAAAATAAAGACATTGTGTCCATCAACAGCTATAACTAACTAACTAACTAACTAACTAACTAAATAAATAAATAAATAAATAAATAAATAAATACCTGCATGAAAACCACAGAGAATTAAAGGAAAAGATGGATAAATCTATTATGGCAAGGAGATGAGAACACTCGTCCCTTAGCAGCTGAGGACGACTTAGGCCATAAATAAATAATCAGGAACAAAGGACAGCAGAACTACATCAGGAACAACCCACACCTAATGGGCACGTTCAGAACACTGCAAGGCCACCACTACACAGCAGACATTCTTTTCAAGTGAATACGGAATGTTTACCAAAGTTGACCATAGAATGGAACATAAACCAAATCTCGACAAAGTCTAAAAGATGAAATCACACCACAACTCTTCTCTGAACAACACAAAAGTAAGCTGGAGGTCGTAGCATGTCGGCCACTGCCAGGATTCATTTCAAGAACGGGATGAAACCCAAAGAAAGTATAAACCTGTACATTCACAAATCTCAGGGAGAAATAGCCGCATCCATCTGTCACAAACTCTTGAGAGGGGCGGGTCAGGGGTCAAGGTGAGATTGAAATACCCAAATACCCCCAACAAAGTGCCAACTTTATCAAACCAGTAGCCTAGATAAAGCAGGTACTTGTACTACGCCTTCTCGGTGACATTGTGGGGTTTTTTTGGGTTTTTTTGGGGGGGGGGGAGGGGGAGGGGGGAGGGGAGCGGGGAAGGGTGGTTCCCGCCACTTTGGGTTCCTACCGCTTTGTCTGCAAGGGAAAATTTGTTTCCTGCCAGGCTGGGGTGCCAGTTATCAGGGCGGGGAAGTAAGATTCTTACACTAAACCGGGCTTGCTTGGGGCAGGTCTCAGTTCTGATTTACATAACAACAGGCAGGGCAAAGTCTCTCCCACTGCCCCTGAAGGAAGAAAAATGTGGCCTCTCCAGGCTGTTCACAATTCCCAACCTGTTTTAAGGGTCAGTTTGTCTCTCTAACTCTGCATTTATGCTGACCGATTGGTTTAAAACTACACTAAGAGGTTAATTTGAATATCATTTGTTTCAGAGCACTTGTTCAATGTGTCTACCAGCATTTAATTTCTCTCTCCTGATGTTCCTTAATAACCTGATTGCTTTGGCCTTCTTCTCCTGGATTATGTGTAACTTGCCCCCCTTTGGTATAAAAAGAAACCCAGGAGGAGATTGATCCTAAAGAAAAGGGGTGCTCCACTAAGTGAGAAACTGAAAATCAAGCGATTAAAAAGAGTTTGGTGTAGAGAAAGAGAGGGGTGTGTGTGTGTGTGTGTGTGTGTGTGTGTGTGTGTGTGTGTGTGTTATAGAGAGAGAAGGGGAGAGTCTCTTGTACTTCAGGGTTTTTGTCTGTCTGACTGTCTGTCTGTCTGTCTGTCTGTCTGTCTGTCTGTCTGTTTGTTGTCTAATAATTACAGTGTTTCAGTTGGAAGCTCTGCCCTGGGTAATTCTTTCCAGCTCTTAGAAAGTAGTAACTGTGGTTATGTTCATTTCTGTTAATGATCCATTCTTCCTGCCTTTTAAATTCATTGATCACCCAGAACTCCTGTGTTTGGGGCAGGAGGGGTCCAGGTGCTTGAGAGAATTTTTTTTTTTTTTTTTCCCCCTGTGTCATTGGAATGGAGATTTGGACCTCTGAGTAAGAGTAGAGTTTTCTAAGAGAAAAGAGAAGAGCTCTAAGGGAAAAGCAGGGGATTGGATTACCAAAAAAAAAAAAAAAAAAAAAAAAAAAAAAAAAAAAAAAAAAAAGCCTTTGGAAACCAAACTATTGTTAGGTAAAACTTCATCATCTGAAGTGGCACCCCCTTTCTCCACTGAAAAGTCTTAACTGGGCCTCTTCTGAAATCTTCACCCAGACTGGTTTTAGGTCTGTCAGCAAAAGAGTCTCTCTGTGCAAAAGAATTCAAGGTGGATAAACTTCCTATTTTCGTGTCGCCCTGTTTACTTGGCCACTGGCCGAGAAGATACCAGCACTCCAGGTGCTGGACACCCCGTTACTAGTTTTTCACAAACATGTCCAGAACAGTACTTTGAAGAAATGTGCAAACAAGGCCTCTGGCCTTGAGCTGGGCTTCACAGAGATGTCTACATGTTTAAGATACGAGAGGGTACCAACTGGACTCCATGGTAACAGCTGGCAGGGGGAGAGTAGACAGGGGAGAAGAAGCTCTCCCCTTCTCAGGTGTTGTCCTCCAAGGGTTAACATGCCCAGAACAGTGAGAGAAAAAGCTGCTTTTATGTGAACTTCTGCAGACCATGAATTTCTGAGCCCCTCCCCTTACATGCTGGGTATAAAACTCTGAAACTACCTGAACTTTGGGTTCAGGGGATTAATTCCTTACAGCAAAAGCCATCTTCTCTGAACCTGGCTGCAGCCAAATAAAACCGTTTTCCTGCTCTGTTCGGTCGGTGCCTTGCCTCATTTGTCCCTACAACAACACATCCATGCAAGGAAGACTTTATCAAACCAGTAGCCTAAGTAAAGCAGGTTCCAGGTTACTTTTTGCCACCACCGCCACCACCACCACCATGCATACCAATAATTTCTTCTGATTTTTTTTTTTTTTAATTACATACAAACAAATCAAAAACCATGAAAAGTATAAACTATGTTACTGAGAATCAAGAAGAGTCATTCACTCATGTAAATTCAGAAATTCGGTAAGGGTGGTTGTTGTTTCTGTCTGTTGCTGTTGTTGTCCTTTTTTGTCTTTTTTTTTTTTTTTTTTAATTTTTCTCCCAACTGTCAAATCAATTAAAGCGGGGTGGGGGGGTGGGGGGGGTGAGGTGGTGGTGGGTGTCAGAAAATGTAACAGGGGTCCACTTTATAGGCTTTGAGTATAAGTCTCACTGCTCAGCCACTGAGGCTCATGTTAAAACCCATATCCTTTTTCCTTTCTCTTTTCCCTACCCTCCCCCTCCCTAATCATAGGTGAAGCCATATTGACTTTCAGGGTGGGTTATCTGCCCATTGGCTAACAAATATTTAGAATTTTCATCCAGAAAATCACTTTTCTGTTTGATAACCTTGCTAGGCCTCCGATGGGTTAGAACAACAGAGTGTCAGCAGAGTCATCAGAGTTTTGTTGCTGTAAAGGTTCAGTTCTTATGTTTTCTTATTATAATAAATTCCCCCTCTTCCTTCTGAGATGCTTTGCCTCTGAGCAACACCCCCCCCCAACACCTATCCCCCCTTCTCTGTCTCTCTCTGTCTCTCTCTCTCTCTCTCTGTCTCTCCCCCCCCCCCTCTCTCTCTCTGTCGAGTTACCCCAGGGCTCCATAAGTTGCTGAGGCTGGGCTTAGTCTTGTGATTCTCCTGAATCACCCCACATCTCTGTCACTGGAGATGTGTGCACATCTGGGGACTAGAGTACTATGCTGTGCTGTGTCTGAGAGATTTTTTTATTATTAAAAAGTCGGTACACTTAAAGACATATAGGTTTCCTACATGAGAGGTCACCCTTTTTATTAGAACGTGTATTTTATCGAAGCTCTAAACTTATCCCATAGTCAGTGACACATGTGGAAGTTCTAACACATGCATTCGGTGTAACATTCAGATTTAGAAAAAAAAAAAAAAAAAAAAAAAAAAAAAAAAAAGAAAGAAAGAAAGAAAGAAAGAAAGAAAGAAAGAAAAGAAAACGAAAAGAGAAAGATCTGTGCTTGGGGCTGGGGATGTGGCTCAAGTGGTAGCATGCTCGCCTGGCATGCGTGCGGCCAGGGTTCGATCCTCAGCACCGCAAACAAATCAAGATGTTATATCCGCGGAAAACTAACTAACTAACTAACTAACTAAATAAATAAATATTAAAAAAATTCTCTCTCCCTGTCTCTCACTCTCACACTCTCTCTAAAAAATAATAAATAAATAAATAAAAAGATCTGTGCCATTAATGACCAGTTTTCACATCTGTTAGTTTTAATCGAAAAAGTAAGGGTTTGGGGATCATTTGTTGAAAGAACACTCCTGTACCAGGTGAGTGGCACTGTTTCCTGAATGCATAAGAGTATTTGTCCACTTGAGTCCAAGCTGTTCTCCTAGGTCCAACTGTTGGTGAGCAAAACACCACATCGTGGCAGTTATCTGGCCAGAGTCTGGCCAGAGCTGGTAGATTCTGAACTTGGCTTCCAAAGTCAAAGGTCAATGAATGTATGTAGGACTTCTAGGCAAGTGTGATGTGAAGATCTCTGGGCTTGTTATGCAATAAATGTGTCTGTGTTCCTTCAGCATAGAAGGAAATGTATTCATTCTAGAATGCAAAGCTTGGGCTAGGGTTTTAGCTCGGTAGTAGAGCACTTGCCTGGGACGTGTGGGGCGCTGGATTCCATCCTGAGCACCACAGAACCCAAAACAAAGGGACAAACAAGTAAATAAGGTAAAGATAGTGTGTCCATCCATCTACAGCTCAAAAAATTAAAGGTATGGGTTGGGGGTTCATGTCGATCCTCCCCCGCCCACCCCCAAGAGGATCAGGAGGAGGTTGAGAGAAGGATCGTAAACTCATAGCGAAAGTAACCTCGCGAGGAGACCCCTGTCTCCCAAAGAAAAGTTGTGATAGTAAAAGCAAATGGGACTCCGTTTTGTTTTATGTCCCCATTCTGTAAAACAACCAGGCCAAGTAGAAGGGTCATGACTGACGCAAGATGTTCTTTTCCTTGTGCTATAGAAACCTTTAAGAGTAAGGAACTACCTAATGGGACATTGTTTCTGTAACTAGCCCATAAAAGGGGGAGCGGGGGGGGGGGGGGGGGGGGCTAAGCTTCTGTCACTGGAGTGGCTAGGCTGATTGTGATTGGCTGAGCGTCCCTCCGCCTGACTTCACTCTCCCGCTTCTGTAACATGGCTTGCTTGCATTAGCTAGACGCCCCCTCCCCCCAAAACGTCCCTTTTGCAGGTTTGAGGCTTATAAGGGGCACCCTTGCAATTGTTTGGGGCTGGCCAGGGGAACAGCTTTATGTTCTTCTGCTCAGTCGCCACTAGTTGTGCTTTAATAAAGGCTTGATTCCTTTATAACGTGAGTGGTCTGGAAGTCAGTTTTTGAAACCCCGGGACCAAGCTTTAACTAGAACAAGCAAGCAAGCCAGAAAACAAATGAATAGATAGATGATAGATAGATAGATAGATAGATAGATAGATAGATAGATAGACAAATTGAATATGGGGATGTGGCTCAGTCAGTGGTCAAGTGAGTGCTTCTGGGTTCAACTCATAAATCAATGGATTTACCAAAAATATATAAAAATATCTGTATAAAAAGGGGATGTTGGTTTAGCTCAGTGGTAAACTGTGTCTGTGTTCAGTCCCCAGTTCCAGGCTCCAGGCAGAAACCAGCCCCTGTGTGAGGGGCTGGTTTCTGGTTCCATCCCCACCAAGGAAACCCTGACATGAGTATGGGGAGCCATATTTGTCTATTGGATGCCAAGGGTAGAGTGATTTCCATCTTGATCTTCCCCCCACCACCACCACCTCTGTCTGTGTGAGCAAGGTCTCTTCTAGTGTCTGGATTTTATTTATTTACCTATTTATGTATGTATGTATGTATGTATGTATGTATGTATGTATGTATGTATTTAAACAATGCCTTTATGTTATTAATTTCTTTTTATCTGGAGCTGAGGATCTAACCCAGGGCCTCGAATATGCTAGGCGACCACTCTAACGCTGAGATATAAAGGACCCCAGCGCATCCCAGCCCATCCCAGCCCAGCACAGAGTCTTTGAGATGAGATTTTATTGCCTGTTTTGGTTGTTTGAGTCTGTCTTTGTTCACTACTTTTGTTTCTTTTGTGATGCTAGGCTGGGGAAGAAACCCAGGGCCTTGGGCATTGGTCCACAAAGGGTCTTGATTGCTGGGCAACACCCTCACCTTTTTTTCCTTTGTCTCTTCCCTTCCCCAGAAAGTAAACCCAGGAAGGGCCTCCCTCTCCTTCCCCCAGGCCCAAATCCATCCTGTTTGGGTTTTGGGCTCAGACAGGTACACACTAGACAGACAGACAGACAGACAGACACACACACACACACACACACACACACACACACACACGGGAAACATCACTGTTTTATTTTTGTTCGTTTCTCTCTTAACCTCATCCAGGCCCTCCCTCATAACTCTCAGGGGCGGGGGGGGGGGGGGGGGGGAGGTGTTTACTATGGACCTCTGGTGGTGACAGCCTTGGGAGGGACTACTACTGGGGAATTGGAGTGAGTGGGATGGGGGAAGTGGGGATTATAGTTGAAATTCCAAGGGTCGGGCAGAGGCACAGAAGCTATCTCCTAGGTGGGGCATGTTAAAGGCTAAGGAACGTGATCAGATACCAGGGGTGAAAGCGGTATGTCCTCCCCACCCCCCAGTGCTTCCAGGACTTTACTGTAGGGGGGGGGGGGAGAAGAAGCGGGAGTACAACTGCACTGAGGCCCGTGCCCATCTGTCTTTCCAGGGACTCAGTAGGCTGAGGGAAGAGAGGAAGATATGACGCAGCTGCTTGCAGCGTAGTGATCTGTATATGGATATAGATATAGATATCTAAGTCTGTCAGTCTGTCTGTCTATCTATCTATCTATCTATGTATCTATGTCTATACATGTAGATAGATTATATCTAAACTGGAAATGGAACTCAGGCAGGCCTTCCAAAATGACGGTAGCTTTGCGCCACCTAGCGTTCAGTGACTGCAACTAACGAGGCTGCTTTTCTCAGACCGCAGAGCACTCACTGTGAACTCCCAAGTTCCACAGGGTGGAAACCCGTCGCTATGCGCATCCACGTGTATATGCTTGTGTTTCTGACCCGGTGGCGAGATGAGATCCGACTGAAGAAGCCAAGCAAACCTAAAACGTGTGTCCCACCTTCACCACTCCTAAGTGTGGTGGATTAGCCGACTGAGAAAGGCCTTAGGGGAGGGAGCAGCTTCGGTCCGATAGGGGACAGTTGGGGAAGGCAAGGACCCTGAGTAACTGCACAGTTGCTCTGGGATCCAATTTTACCTGTAGACCTACTCGGCGCTACATAAACCTCAGCCAGCCAGCCAGCCAGCCAGCCAGCCAGCCAGCCAGCCAGCCAGCCAGCCTGTGCTGCATTTTGTCCTGTCTTTATTGGTATTAGGTATTTTCCAGAAGAAATGGGGGGGGGGGGATTTCCCATCTCGTGTCAAGAGTCTCCCGGGGACTGAATCCTCCTTGTCCACGCTTTCCTTGAAGATCCTTTAGAGATTCTCCACTTCGAGATGGACCGATGTGTGTGCTGCTGCAGGTTTGACAGCCATCCGGGAGGAAAAACAACCACCAAAAAAAAAAAAAAAAAGTGTTCCAAATCTCCAATACCATCATCTTTGTCATCATTCCACCATCCTTGGAAGAAGGAACTCGATGCAAAAGTCCTGGAAGAGAACAGTAAGAGTAGTGAAAGATCAGAATGGTGGGACAGTGTTCAGCAACCACCACCTCAGCTACTCACAAGAGAAGGTGAGGTCCTGGGAGTAATCAGGCAACCTCCAGAGACCTTGAGCTTTAACCAGCAAATAGAGAAAGGAGAGAGGGAAGGGGAAGGGGAAGGGGAAGGACACCCCCCCACACACACCCCATGTGATAACACCACCGCAGGTGTTATCACAGACTGAGATAGGATGTTGTCTCCTTTGATGTTAGCCAACATGAGCAATCCAGGGACACTCCATCTCAAAAAAAAAAAAACCAAAAAAAAAAAAAAACGAAAAAAAAAAAAAAAAAAACACACAAAAACTCCGTGGTGGTAGTTAGGCACTTCTGGATTCAATCCAGGGGAAATCATATCACCTTTCTTCCCTGTTTTAGGCAGACTTATCTGTCCTGGAGTCCACGCCCAGCATAGTCATGAAGTCACGTAGACTTTGGAGAGCAGAGGATGTCAGAAGTGACTCTTATCAAAAGTAAAAAGCCGAATTACAACTGCGGCCAGGAAGAAGTGCAAGGTGGCCTCTGAATCTCAGAGAGAGAGAGAGAGAGAGAGAGAGAGAGAGAGAGAGAGAGAGAGGCACCGGGGGAGGGGCGGCCAGGAAGAAGTGCAAGGTGGCCTCTGAATCTCAGAGA